>NC_142932.1:76851450-76868950 GCF_046866305.1 Octopus bimaculoides
AACGGCAGCAAAACCGTTCAGAAATTAAATAATACTAATATATTTTTATAATATATATATATATTTTATATTATACGTACATATCAACACTTTACAGTATACTTACATATATACATATATCTATACATCGATCTAAAACAACAGGAATACTAAAGGAAGGCTGGAATTTAAGAGAAGGGAAAACCAAAGGTCTCATGCTATTCATATAAAAATTCCTGAGTAGAACTTATTATTACCTCTGCCTTTGAAACTATTTTGAAAGCTGAATTTGTTAACTTTGGCTTGTATTAGGTAAGGATAAACTATTTATTACTGTTACTAAATTTTCTACAGCTACCTTCACATTCATGACTACCACTGGGATCGATTAGGTACCAAACAAGGATTCTGGATTAACTTTCCGTTTTGTTTTTACTTAATTTTTGAGAGCAGTCGGGTTCATTTTTAGTATTTTCGTTTGTGAGAGCAAAGTCTAGTTTATTTCAGATATTCTTATTTTAAAAATCATCTCTGGCTAATCGTTGAGTGGACGTTGGTGTTGCTTTGGCGAAAGGTTTATGTTACAGGCGGTTTGAGTTGTTTTTTGTCATTTTAGACGTAAGTCATAGTGTTAAATATTAGTTTGATTGATTGTTACTGTTCAAATTGTTGCTAGTGTTATTTTGAATTGTTGTTTTTTCCCATTGTGGGAAAAATGGAGAAAACGCCAGCAGATGGCCACAGTAATGCGGCTACAACTGGAAGAGGGATAGACGTGGAAACGCTGGAGGTACGAGAAATAAAGGTTGAACCTCGAAAAATGTAGGAATGCGAGAAGTTGCTGGAAAGAGACAGAAATACACTGAAATTAACGCCGCTTGTGGAAATAACAGCTAATGTAATGAAAAGAACGGTCATATATAAGACAATGAAGATAGCAACAATGAAAATAGAAATAGTGACAATATAGGCTATTGAAGAATGTTTGAAGAATATAAAAAGACTAACGACATTTATAAAAAAGAGGGAGAAAGTACGCTACTGCGGCGGTGCGCTTTGCATCAGAAGACGAAGCAATTAAGAATGGGTACTTTTGCCATCGTACTGTGGCAAATGTGTGGCCAGGGTGCGAGTTGGCAAAGTGACCCCAGAGCTGAAAGAAGCATGGCTGATTACATGAATGAGGAGGCCAAGATACTGAGGGACACAAGAACCCAAAGAGTCAACTACTTTAGATATGGAATAGAGTTCACCGTTCAAGCAGCAGTGGATGACCAAACAGAATTGTCGAAGAGATAGTGCTACCCGATGATGTAAGATTGAGAGTGGTGGTGGAGGGCAGGCCGCCTATATGTTATACATGTGGGGAAAAGGGCCACGTGAAGGCGCGGTGCCCCCAGAGGGAACAACAGATAGAGCAGACGGAGAGGCAGGAGGGCACGGACCAGGTGGTACAGGTCGAGATAAAGGAGAAAGCAACGGAGGAGGGGTTTACGGTGTTTAGAAAAAGAAAGAGAAGTGGGAGAGTGAGCTCTCCGCCAGACCAGCAGAAAACGAAGAAGGAAGAACTGGAAAAGGAGGAGACCAGAAGGAAGGCAGACGAAATGGTGGTGGATGAAATAAGCGAAAAGAAGCTTGAAATGTTCAAGGAGGAGTTGCTTAAGGAAGGAACATTGGTAACGACAGTGGTTGTTCCAGTGGAGGAAGAAAAATTAGAAACGCAAGTGGAGAGACTGTTCAGAGTGGTGGAAGAAAAGAAGGTACCAGGAGCGGAGCAGGAAAAGAGAAAACTAATAAAGAAAGGAAAATTTCGATGGAATTTTATGAAGTACGCAAAAAGCAAAGAAACTGAAAAGAAAGTATTAAAGTTTAAACATATTATAAGAGTAAAGTTGCCCATGGATGTGTATTCCGAGAATGTGGAGGCCATGGTGGTTGACCAGGACATCTACAACAGACTAAAAGACATATGTGGAGAAGGGATTGACCCGCCAGGAATGATGGTGGAGTTCGATGAATTGCTACCAGTAGTGGAGCTAAAAGATTTAGAACCTTTCATGAGATATTAAAAAGGAAAAAAGTAAGTAAAATTGAAGAAAGGAGGAAAAAAGTAAAATTGTTTTATTTAAAAAAAAAGGAAAAAGGAGATTAAGAAAAAACAATAAGATAATAGAACGATTGTAAATAGTTTATATAAACATTCAAATGATATTACATGGGAATGGGGCCCATGCAGCCATTTCATTTTTCATTTTTATATAACATCTCATTTTCATTCGTTTTATGTTTTTGTCCCCACTGTGGTGTTGTGTCTGTCTTTGTAGCGTTCCCTCTGTGTTGTGGCCGTAGTGCCAAAACAAAGAAACATTGATGGAGGTTTGCGCACTCTGAGTGCTCTTCTTCTTCTTCTTCTTCTTCTTCTTCTTCTTCTTCTTCTTCTTCTTCTTCTTCTTCTTCTTCTTCTTCCTTTCTCTTGTTGTTGTTGTTGTTATCATTATTATTTTTTTACTTTATACATACAGAAAATATTTAGGTTTTTCTTTTTCTATTTTCCTTTTGCCTTACTACTTTGACAAATGCGTTGATCAATCCCTATGCCGACGCTTAATTTACAATCATTTTTTAATATTTTGTTAAATGTTTTCGAGATTGAATTCCAAATCCAAGAAAATCGATTTCACTAGAAACAATAATTAGTAAATCAAATAAACTTCAAAATCGATAGGTTTCGAGAAAAACTACGAAACAAGCTTGTTATAAACAAAGTAACTGTTAGAATATTTAAACACAAAATGGAATAAAAAATCCAGCATAAACACTGGATTTTCAATAACTTTAAAACATACATCACGCATATGTTATAACATTATAGAAACATTGAAAAGCTCTACTTTGTGGCTAGAAGAAAAAAGCTTATAAGAACGGCAATACCGCACATGCACGCGCGCACGCGCACACATACATAAACACACACGCATACGCACAAGCACACAGATACACGCACAAACACATAGACATGCATGCACAAATATGTATTTATATATATATATATATATATATATATATATATATATATATATATATAAATACATATTTATATATATATATATATATATATATATATATATATATATATATATATATATATATATACATGTATACATATATGTGTGTGTGTGTGTTTGTGTGTTTATGTATGTATGTATGTATCTATCTATCTATCTATCTATCTATCTATCTATCTATCTATCTATATATATATATATATATATATATATATATATATATATATATATATATATATATATATATATACATACATATATATATATATATATATATATATATATATAGTTCGAATTTACAGGAAACAAAAAACGAACACAGGTGAGGAAACAACAAGCAGATGTATTAGTTTGACGCCCTGGAAGAATGGAAAAACTTTTGACGGTTCGATGCCATGTTCTTCAACAGAAAAGATTGAGAGAGAGAAAAATGGAGAGAGCACGAAAAGAAATGGAGAGAGAAAACATTTGTAAGGGTTAATAGTTAAATATGATGAAATGACCGAAAGAGGCCGAGTGAATGGGAGATAATAACAGTGACCCGGCTGAAATAGGGTGCACAAGCCCTTGTGCGTAAGTGAGAATGATGTGTCTGAGTGTGTATATGTGAATAGGGAGAGCACGTGCAAATGCATGTTTGGGCGAGCTTGAAATTATGTGGGCCTGTGCGAGCGTATGGGAGCGAGTACGTGTATGCCTATAAGTAACCTAGTGCGTGCATTTTATGGAGTAATGTGCGTCTCATGTATTTGTATGTGTGATGTGTGTGCGTGTGTGTGTGTGTATTTGTGTATGCACTGTTGTATTTGGGGATGGTCATATTTTTGCCAATAAACCACAAGCACTATATACTTGGTCTTCACTTCAGCGTTATTATTTTTATCATCATCATCATCATCATCATCATCATCATCATCATCATCATCACCATCATCATCATTATTATTATTATTATTATTATTATTATTATTATTATTATTATTATTATCATCATTGATGACCTGAACGCGGGAAAATACCTCGACTACAGGAAGCCTAATGAAGAAACGGTATACATCCAGAAGTGCTGGAACCTTGCCACCCCCGCTTTAATTAGAATTCTGGTTTCAGGCATTAGCAAACGGGTGTCTAAACTCTCAATCAACAGGGTGATCTTTAACAGGGCTGCCCCCACTACAGCTATGCTCTGGCTAGGAGCAGATTTTCTGAGAAACTCATGTTTGTGGACGATCCACAAATCCCTTCTCTTCACCCCAAGAGAATTAGGAAAAGGAAAATTATCTGGTGTATCCCTCCCTTTAATCTAGAAGTTTCTACCAACATAGCCAGTGGGCCCCCTGCTATTAGTAAAGATGCATTTCCTCAGTGGTCAAAAGTACTACAAACTCTTCAAACCCCCAAAATGTCAAGGTAAGCTACTCCTGCTTAGATAACATCGCATCTAACATCACACGCATCAACAAATATAAAGACGCACCAACACAATCCGCAACCCCAACCTGCTACTTCCGAAACCTTACTACCTGCTCTCTAGGAGGATCTTGCCTTTCGCAGTTTGTAGTATACAGAGTCGCCTTTACAACATCCTATGGCATTACTAGGCAGTATACGGGAATGACAGCCAATGACTTCAAGGGAAGGTACTACCGGCACTTGCATTCATTTAGATTCAGGGACAGAGAAAACTATACTTCCCTGTCGCGATTTCTCTGGAGACTTTGTTTCCATCTTCTATTTGTATATATATGTATATGTATATATATATGACAGACTTCCACACAGTTTCTATCTTGTATTTGTGTGCTTTTGTGTTTGAGTTTTAGTTTCGGCAGAAGAGGCTGATATAATAAGTTCCAGACTTTAAAGATATGTACTAGGGTCGATTTGTTGGGCTAAATTCTTAAAAACGCTGCTCCAGCATGTCTACACTCGAGTAATTGAAACAAGCCAAAGGAGTGTATGTGTGCGTGTGTGTGTGAGAGAGAGAGAGAGAGTGAGAGAGAGAGAGAGAGAGAGAGAGAGAGAGTGTGTGTGTGTGTGTGTGTGTGTGTGTGTGTGTGTGTGTGTGTGTGTGTGTGTGTGTGTGTGTGTTTGAGTGAGTGAGTAAGTGAGTGAGTCAGTAAGTAAGTGAGTGAGTGTATATTCCATTGTTTCCTCTAAGACGTTGGCATAAGTAATAAAACCAGATTTAGAAGCAGCGCTAACGAAAGCAAACACTCAGGACGATCTAAGTCTTATCGAAATCATTGACGAAGTTTGTGAATGTTACGTATTCATGTATTTAAATATAGATAAATTCATTTTGTTAGGACATTTTCTTCCTTTTATTACCGATGAAGAAATCTTGTTTGGCCTATAAGCTGAAATAAACCAAATATCTGTAAACAGATATCTCTACTACCACTTTTACATATCTGCTATTTTATAATCAGATCTTTACAGAGTGCAATAAGGTTGATGTCACTTTTGGAAGACGAAAATCAAAAATCTCCAATGGTTTGATCCAGATATACAATGAAAATAACTTGTGAGTACGAAGCAAAGCAAAACAAAAAACAGTATCAACACTATTCGTTCATTATGTTCCTGTTAAGAAATAAAATTCGCCCATTTTTGTTGTTGTAGTAGTAGTAGTAGTAGTAGTAGTAGTAGTTGTTGTTGTTGTTGTTCTTCTTCTTCTTCTTCTTCTTCTTCTTCTTCTTCTTCTTCTTGTAATTGTTGTTTGCCGCTGTTGTTCTTGTTAACGATATACAGTTAAACAAATAGGAATATCTTTCAGAGATAAAACTTTATCTTGCTCAAGTGTACGCAGCTAGTGTATTCTAACTGCATGTCATTATAATGGCGTTTCCTTACGTTCAGATCCACATAACCTTTCAGAGGCTGGTTCTGTATACATGATGTACGATAAATCATTTTATGCAAACATCGGAAGACAGTCAGAAATGATCACGTGAAGAATGAAATAGTTGCTATTCTAAATGTATATGTGTGTCTGTAAAGCGTTTTATTATTATTATTATTATTATTATTATTATTATTATTATTATTATTATTATTATTATTATTATTATTATTATTATTATTATTATTATTAACATGGCAGTGAGCTGGCAGAATCGTTAGCACACCGGGTGAAATGCTTAGCAATATTTTGTCTGCCGCTATATTCTGAGTTCAAATTCCGCCGGGGTCGATTAAATAAGTACCAGTTACGCACTGGGGTCGATGTAATCGACTTTATCCCCTACCTTAAGCTGCCTTTGTGGCAAAAATTTAAAATCATTATTATTATTATTATTAATATTATTATTATTGAGTGAGAGAGCAGTGCATGCCATCAAAGTGACACTGGGGTAAAATATGCGAAGCCCAATATACCCATCATGACTACCTGTCTGATAAGGGTACACCAGGCACATGCATCACAACCATATGTGCGCGACATGGTGATCTCATATCAAGATAAACAGCGCATGACCTTGCAGGTGGGGCCCAGTTAGAATAATCTTCAGGTCGAGTTGCCCATCCCGCTCAAAAGGTCGCTGAATAAGGTTTGTTTAAGGGTGTTGAGCAAAACACCCATGTTTCCAAAGGTGAATTATACAGACCCCAAAGAATTCCTCTGCTCATGATCAGATATGCACATATCGTCAGCCACCAAGGGACATGCTCAACTGGTTAAGGTCAAACGACTGACAAGCAAAGCTGTGGCATTAAGCAGAATATTTGCTGTAGGCCATCTTTTATACCAAGACAAAACAATGTACATTTCCGATCAATTAAGGTCAGAAGCCATGAGAGCCACTGCCTGGTACTCCATCAGGGCATTTATTATTATTATTATTATTATTATTATTATTATTATTATTATTATTATTATTATTATTATTATTATTATTATAGTTCTATATTTAAGAGATGAGGAATTATGCACATTATTTACATTTGACGGATATTTGTCCTTTTAAGAGCGGGCTACTAACCACAAGATTCCGAGTTTGATTCCAGGCTGTGACCTGAATAATAATGATAATAATAATAATTAAAGCTGCTGAGTATCTAAGTAATGACACTACCCGAGTATTTACACCCTTTACTAGATTCGGGCCATTTAGCTTTGACGTCATTAGCTTCCTAAGCCTTCTGATGTACTCCTTCTCAATTTTCGTTTCTATTTCTGTCGTTAGTACTCTGTCAGATTCTAATGCTCCTAGATACTTATAACTCTCTCCTCCTTTCAATGATTTTAATGTCTGACCACCCGATAATTGAATGCTTTCGCTCTTGACCACCTGTCTCCTTCTCATGACTAATATTGCTCACTTATCTATTCCAAATTCCATGTCTATATCTTCGTTGAAGAGGCTTACAGTCTGTAAAAAGAAATCTATCACTTTTTTTCATTTTTAGTAAAAAGCTTCAAATTATCTATGTAGAGCAAATGATTATTTTTTTCATTACTATTTCTGATCTGATACGCTGACCTTGCCTTTCTTAATACTAAATTGAGGGGGAACAAACAAAAGACAAATATTAAAGGGGACAACGGTGGAAAATTCTTCTTTTGATATTAACTTCCCCTAAGTGTGTGTAGTATGAGTAGAGATCTACTTTCTATTTTTTCATGCTACAGCTAATTAATTCTCTTCTGTTGTCTGCTATACTGAATATACTCAAATATTATTATTATTATTCAGTAGTTTTATTTTTATAACGTGCTTTCACTTCACTACCGAGCGCAGCTCTGTGCGCCTTGGGTATGTGCTGTGGTTTGCTGTGGTGCTCTTATGTTTACTGTATTGAAAGTGTTTTGCGTAGAATGTGTGAAGTACCCAGTAGTGCAATTTTCTGTATGTTATATATATTTGTAAGTCCTGGTGTTTTTGTTATGTATTTGTCTGAATATTTTTTTATTATACCTAAGGCACCTACTATGATAGGAATTGTTTCTGTTTTTAGATTCCACATTCGAGTTATCTCTATTTCCAGGTCTTTGTATTTTGAAAGTTTTTCCATTTCTTTTAGAGAAACGTTGTCATCTGCTGGTATTGATACATCAATTAGAAAGCATTTTTTTTCTTCATGATCTTTGACAACTATATCTGGTCTATTTGCCTTAATTTCTCTATCTGTGTGTATTGGCATATCCCAGAGTATGGTTGCTTTCTCGTTTTCTGTGACCTTTTCTGGCGTGTGTTTATACCATCTTTTTTCTGTTGCTATTCCATAATGTTGGCATAGCTTCCAGTGTATATAGGTCCCAGCTCTGTCGTGTCTGTGAATATATTCCTTCTTAGCCAGGACTGGGCAGCCAGAGATAATATGATTTATTGTTTCTTGTCGATCTCCACATATTCTACAGTTACTTGTTATATTTCTTTTCATTATGTGTTTTTGGTAATTTCTGGTGGGGAGGCTTTGGTCTTGGGCAGCAATTAAAAATCCTTCAGTCTCTGCTTTGAGTCCTGAGCTTCTCAGCCATTGCTGGGATTTTTTATTATTATTATTATTATTAGTATTATTATTATTATTATTATTATTATTATTATTATTATTGTTGTTGTTGTTGTTCAGTAGTTTTATTTTTACAACGTGCTTTCACTTCACTACCGAGCGCAGCTCTGTGTGCCTTGAGTATGTGCTGTGGTTTGCTGTGATGCTCTTATGGTTACTGTATTGAAAGTGTTTTGCGTAGGGTGTGTGCAGTGCCCAGTAGTGCAATTTTCTGTATGTTATATATATTTGTAAGTCCTGGTGTTTTTGTTATGTATTTGTCTGAATATTTTTTTATTATACCTAAGGCACCTACTATGATAGGAATTGTTTCTGTTTTTAGATTCCACATTCGAGTTACCTCTATTTCCAGGTCTTTGTATTTTGAAAGTGTTTTCCATATCTTTTAGGGAAACGTTGTCATCTACTGGTATTGATACATCAATTAGAAAGCATATTTTTTCTTCATGATATTTGACAACTATATCTGGTCTATTTGCCTTAATTTCTCTATCTGTGTGTATTGGCATATCCCAGAGTATGGTTGCTTTCTCGTTTTCTGTGACCTTTTCTGGCGTGTGTTTATACCATCTTTTTTCTGTTGTTATTCCATAGTGTTGGCATAGCTTCCAGTGTATATAGGTCCCAGCTCTGTCGTGTCTGTGAATATATTCCTTCTTAGCCAGGACTGGGCAGCCAGAGATAATATGATTTATTGTTTCTTGTCCATCTTATTATCATCATCATCATCATCATCATCATCATCACCATCATCATTATTATTGTTGTTGTTGTTGTTGTTGTTGTTTTGACGGCAAGCTGGTACAACTGTTAGCATGCCGGATGATATGCTTAGCGGTATTTCGTCTGTTTTTACGTTCTGAGCTCAAATTCCGCCGAGGTCGACTTTGATTTTCATCCTTTCGAGGTCAATGAAATAAGTTCCAGCAGAGCTCTGGGGTCAATGTAATCGATTATACCCCTCTCACCAAATTTCAGGCCTTTGCCTTGAGTAGAAATGATTATTCTGCGAGCTGGCAGAATCATTAGCATGCTGGGCGAAATGCTTAGCGATATTTCGCCTGCCGCTATGTTCTGAGTTCAAATTCCGCTGAGGTCGACTTTGATTTTCATACTTTCGAGGTCGATAAAATAAATATCGATAAAATAAATACCAGTGAAACACTGGGGTCGATATAATCGACTGTCCTACTCTCCCAAATTTAAGTCCTTGTGCCCATAATCGAAAAGATTATTATTATATTTTCTAATTTTTCTTTAACGTACTAATGTCTCAATGTGAGACGACGAGGGACAAGATTTTGCTTCAAAGGATGCTAACAGATGAGTTGCCTGGCAACTGAAAACACCGATGTTTCAAGGTAGAGAATAAAAAGAAAACAGGAAGATTGGTTGCATATACATGAAAATGTATTTATGTAAATATGTGCGGTAATATAAGTATGACCTTTTACAGTTCATTTATTATGGGCTACCAAGAATTTGGTATACATGATTGTCTGCTCCTTTTGATGTCATTTGAGGTTCCCAATAACAATAGAAATAGTATTACTTTAAGATGCCACATTCTACTAATTCTTCAGATTCTTAAAATTGATCAGTTTCTCAAACATTTTCAGAGTTGCGTTTTTCTCAGCTGGCCCTACAACATCAATCAAATGACAAGTTATTTCAACATGACTTTACACAATGATATTAGATCGGTTAGCCTATATTGAATTTCCAAAGTGTGGTAACCCCAGCATTCTGGGTAATTTGGTGCAGCTTGTGTTCCCACCAGTTACCGTTGCGAGGGAGTTTGTATGTGCGGCAAATTGACCAGTATATGTACTGAGCTACCCTCTCATATATTGACAAGTACTCTGATAGTACCAGTCGGCTGCTTCCAAATATTTTGTAGTTGATTGTCTCTGGATACTTCCTACATATGCAGTACAATGGGCTGCTTTCATGATCAGTTCCAGTTAGCAGGGACTGATCAAGAGTAGCAATGATATACCCCTCAGCATCTCAGCCATTGATGAGTAAGAGTTTGATCTATAATAGGCTCCCTAACTTATTTTGCCTTCGTATTTTGGAGGCTGATTTGCTTCTCTAAGTTTTATTTGTTTTCGGACACATTTTCTCCGGATACTGATTCGTTTAGTTGCATTTCTTGTAAGAATATTCTTGCAACTTTCGTCGCTGACTGCCATTTTTTAGTATCTTCATGTTTCAGAACCAGCTTTAACATCTAGTCATTTACTTGTTACTCCTCGGCAGAAAGTCCCATGATAGTAATTTTCAATGAGGGTTTAAATTGTATTAAACCTCGACCACCATTTTTTTTTCGGGTGGTACACTCAGTCTGTGACTACTTGGGGGTGTTACATACGATACACTGCCACTAACTTACACTAAGCTTGTTGATTTCGGAGATGGAACAGTTTATAACATAGGAGCTATATATAATTACAGACATTGCCAGCGCGTTTATAGTCGTAATTTTAAGTCTGCTATTCAACTTAGTTTTCAAAATACCTCTTACTCTCCGTGAGTACTCCTTCCTTATCTTTTTTATCATTAGTAAGTGTTTCACATACTCCTAAATTCTTATAACCGCTCTTAGAATATAAGTTGTTTTTTTTTTCGGTATCTTTATCTAGGTTGATGTTGCATAAGTTTGATAGTTTTCCCTTGGCAAATCTAGGTTTGGTGCATTTGTCAAGCCCAAATTCTATTTTGATGTCATCACTAAATTATTTTGGGTACGTAGGTGTACTTGCAACTGATCATTTAAACAAACAGTTTCAAGTCATCCATATAAAGAAGATGATTAATTGCTTTTCCATACACGCCCTGTGTCCATAATTTGTTTCATTCAGGAGTTTACTTAAAGGAAACATTGCTAAACAGAATAACAAATGAGATGATGAATCTTGATTGATTGCAGAAATAATATTGACTTGTCCAGTGTTTATATCTGTAGTCTCCATATTCAAAATTAACGTTGTTTTCTAGAGCTTCATGGCATGAGATACAAGATCAGGAGATTACTGGTGAAATTTTGAATATTTCTAGGCATTTCTCTATCCAGCTTTGAGAATGATTATCGAAGGCATTCTTGTAATATATCCAAGCCACTGAGAGACTGTTTTTCTTGTAACAATCTTTAAGAATAATTTCGTTAATTAACAGTTAGTCCATGCATCAGTAATACCCACATTTACAGCATTTTTGTTCATCACAGAAAATGTTAATGAGGAAAGCATACGTGCATTCCATTAGGACACATGTAAAAAACGTGTACATTGTTGTAAAGCATATCATAGGCCTGTAGTATTGTTTTATTGTTTGGGCTGGGCGATAAGGTGATATCATTGGTCAATCATTCCGAGATCGTTTACGGTCCCTCCATATTTACGTTGTAACGACAAATTAGCCTTTGGTGCTAGATTGTAAACACAATAAGCCAATAGTTTTGGATCTTATCTATACCAGTTGAGCTTCATTTATTGGACTTGTAAGTTAGGTATCTTCCCATATTTGCTCTTGTATAAACTCATGGTCTGTTTTTCTCTGTTCATCGTGGGGCATCACACATATACTCCTTTTCATCTTCTCTAACTTTACTGCAGAATTCAAGTATTCTATGCTCTGATGGAATTTCTATTTTGATAGTGTTCTGTCCAGCGCACCTATAGAACTTCTTTGGGTTATTTTTAAACATTTTTTTCTCTTGAAAAACCTGGATCATTTTTCGAAGCATTGTATGTGAGCAGCTTTGGCCTGTAACTTTTGTCTTATTTTCTGCATTATTTTTGCAAACTGGACTTTCATTTCTATTTTCTCATTATCCTTCTCTTGGACGGTTTTATATTATGATTATTACTTCAGTTTTTCAGCGTTTATAAATCAGATCGCAGAGAATCAATTTGTTTCTTGATTTATTTTCTTGTCACGTTGTTCTTTTATGAGGATTTTGCCACTCTATTTTTCAGTTTTAATTCACACATTTTGGTGCCGACTATAGCAGCAGCGCAGAGTAACTTATGCAAGGATGTGACGCCTAATTCATTTTCGTTTATGATCGATTTAAGAGTTGTGTTCACCAAGCAGCTTATTTTGTCATATTTTTTTTTACTATTGCAAACTTTAGTGAGGTCACTGCTTTCCTTCATATCCAGTTTGAACGTTGATCCATTGAGCGATTATTTGTGCTTCAAGTTCTGTCAAATCATTTTCCTTGTCATCAACATTATTTCCAATAGATTGTTGCTAATTTCATTAGTATGTTCACCTGCAATGGTTTGATCTCCAGAGAATTTATTGTTATTATTATTATCATTTTTATTATTATTATTATTATTATTATTATTATTATTATTATTATTATTATTGTTAGTAATATTATTATTTGACTGGAAAGTTATACAAATTACTCAAGTTCCAAGAGTTTCATGCGCTGAACGAGCAAATTATGTGTGTTAATGTTAGTGTGTGTGTGTGTGTGTGTGTGTGTGTGTGTGTGTGTGTGTGTGTGTGTGTGTGTGTGTGAGTGTGTGTCTGTGTGTGTGTGTCTGTGTGTGTGTGTCTGTGTGTGTCTGTGTGTGTGTGTGTGTGTGTGTGTGTGTGCGCGCGTAAATTTTAAGATGACTCAAAATGCATTGAAATTTTATATGGCTATAAGTTTACTCATAAAACTGCAACGTTTAGGTTTCTTACATAGAATGAAAGTGCTGATTTATGGACCGAAGAGAAATATGGTCATGTGATGCTCTGTTGGTCTCAAGTAAACGGAAATTACATGAGATGAGAAATAAAAACAAAGAGGTAGACTATTCCAATAAGAAATTAAACGTCAGGGAATAAGAACGCTAATATATTTCGTCTAGAAATAAAAGGTGACTAATTCGACGCATACGTCAGACTTGTGGGGAAGACGTCTGATATAAGCAGAGATCAAAGGCATTGAAACATTGAGTAGATGTACATATTGAAAGATCTGTTGTCTTTAAACCTGAGGTTAACAGTTCCAACAATTATAATCTTATTAACAACTCATCTTTGACATTTAGACATTTATATTTATTTCTATGGCATTGGGGAGGGGAAGGAAACTGAAATTTCAAGACTGGTATTTACTCTGAAAGAAAAGTAAATTGACGAATAGATTGATAGAGAGAGAGAGAGAAAGAGAGAGATAGAGAGAAAAACTAAGAGCAAAAAGAGACAGGGGAGAGAGGAAGAGAGAGATAAAGAGAGCGAGAGAGAGATAGAGAGAGCGAGAGAGAGAGATAGAGAGAGTGAGAGAGATAAAGAGAGCGAGAGAGAGATAGTGAGAGCGAGAGAGAGATCGAGAGAGCGTGAGAGAGATAGAGAGATCGAGAGAGAGAGAGAGAGTGAGAGAGAGATAGAGAGAGCGAGAGAGAGATAGTGAGGGCGAGAGAGAGATAGAGAGAGCGAGAGAGAGATAGAGAGAGCGAGAGAGAGATAGAGAGAGAGCGAGAGAGAGGCAGATAGATGGATATATAGATATATAGAGAGGGAAAGAACGTACGGTTGTCTTTTAAACGAGCGTCACGTAGTCTTATTTCATAAGGCATAAAAGTGCATAGTCTAGTGGTCAGTACGTTCGGTGGGTCATCATAGGGTTGTGTGTTTGATTCCTGCTCCAGGAAATACGTTGTGCCCTTGGGCAATGCACATCATTTCGGATTGCTTCAATTTCCTCAATCATTACATGTATCAGCCAACATCTGGTACATCTCTCTCTCTCTCTTTCAACCTCTCACTTCCTGGTGGAAGTTATGCTGGGTCAAGAGTGGAAAGCCGATATGTTGCCTTTGCTTACAACTATATATATTCACCTAAAGCAATTGACAAGATTATAGTACATGCTATCGGATTCTCCTCGCGTGACGTTTAAAGACAGACCTGAAACTCAAGTCTTATGTTCACTGCACAACGCACAAACATATCCTTACCCGCAAATTTTATTCTATATTTCTGTCGGCGCGTGGCCATGTGTTTAGAGTGTTGCAGTCAGTATCGTAAGCCTGAACGGCTTGTGACTTGTGTGCTTAAGCAAAACACTTCATCTCACGTTGCTCCAGTCCACTCAGCTGTAAATGTGTTCCAACAATAAGCTGGGAAGCGACCCTGCTGCCCGTTCGGAGAGAAGCGTTATAATGTCAGTCACTTATAGACCCTACAAACAGATAAAGCTCTGGTCTTATGAGTCCTACGACACATCTAAGTTCTAAATCAGAACATCATCAGTTTCCTCGGACTGTTTTCTCGCCTTAGACGTTTGGATAATGAAGTTAGCTTTCATGTTCAGAACAAAAATTATCTGCTCTTAGTATTATTTAGCCGAAGTGATCATCGACGGTCCTTAGAAAGTGCTCCTCCGAGTACTTCGTGAGGTAGATAGGGTATATCTTTGCGGGTGATGTTTAGTCTCAGAAAGCTGAGCCGCAACACCATGATCGCAACATTGGCTGACACCGTTTGCCGAACACTGATTAAGCCGCGTCTATCCAATATTTTGACTTCTCGTCTGAAGCCAGTCACCAATCGTCGACTCTCCATCTAAAAACATTCAAGTTGCTTTACGTATATTTAATAGAGTGACAATATTTTACATCTCTATAGGAGGCATGTGATTACAAATACGTGTTAAACGTTTATTTTCTAAGACACAACGACTGGCAAGCTTTTCTGGTGTGCTCAGCAATTACGTTAGAGAAAGTGTCGGCAAAGATGAAATTTCAAGGTAACGGAAGCATTCAACAACCTTCGTTTATACAAATATTAATAATCTGTGGTGGAAGTGATACTAAAAGGCCCATAGCTCTTTGCAAAATCTATTGATAGCGAATTGAAGAGCTCTTTCGTAATGTACCATCAGAACTGAACAATGTCATACCTAAAGGTTTCAGGCAGTTGCTGTTAATCTTCTGCAGCCATTGGGTGTGTCTGAAATTATTTTGTTATCACAGAAAAATGACAGTACACTAATTGTGTGCGGTCGTGTGTGTGTCTGCGTCTGTGTGCGTGTGTATATGTGTATGTATTATGTTTATTCCACCATATATATATATATATATATATATATATATATATATATATATATATATATACATACATATATTATACATATAGTACATCCCAAAAAGAACAAACACAAAAAAACAACAACACGAGGACGTAATACTTGTAAGGTATTAGCAGACGGTCAGGAAAGGAAAAAAAGATGGATTAACGCTCTTCTTCCGAAACAGAAATAAGTCCAATAGAAGGGAAGACGGAGGAAGAAAATCGCCAACGATTCACATGTGGTTATATTTTGAAATATATTATGTGTGTGTGTGTGTGTGTGTGTGTGTGTGTGTGTGTGTGTGTGTGTGTGTGTGTGTGTATGTGTGTGTGTGTGTGTGTGTGTGTGTGTGTGTGTATAGAAATGTTATAATTTCTAAATCTCTCTAAAGGAGAGATACAGCAGCAGTAGTATAATACAGCAGCAGCAGTATAATATTTATGCCCAAACTAACGTGGCAGTCCATCGAAATAGGGTGAATGCTGTTGTTGATTAGCTCCGAGAGGAGAGGCGATCGCCTCTAGCTAGCTATATGACACACGAACCTGCGTCCATAAACCTTCGAACAGGGGAGGTCATCAACTTCCGTTTTTGAAAATCAGTGAATGTATTTCACTGAATATATATATACAAAACCTTCGAACAAACGTCATCAGCGACCCCTTCTGGAATCGGCTGCTCCACATTGATAAAGAGGAACTACCCCAAAACTGATCTGCGGATGCCAAGCCAGCAAAGGGAAGTTGATGAGCTCCCCTGTCCGAAGGTTTATGGACGCAGGTTCGTGCATCATATAGCTAGCTAGAGGCGATCGCCTCTCTGAGCTAATCAACAGCAGCAGTCATCCTATTTCTATGGACTGCCACGTTAGTTTGGCAATAAATATTATATGTTTATATAAATATGTTTACACAAACTGTGTTGATCGCCAACTGGAGGTGTTTTCCTGGGGCTAAAACAACAATAACATCGTCCTTTGTAGGACTGCAACATTCTGTTGGCATATAAACATTACTATTCGGTACTGCTACTATATTTCTCCCGCTCAGAGATTTAAAAGAAGTTGTTTTTCTCCATACGAGATCAGCAACTGTGTATCGGTTAAAAAATAAATAGTATTTGCAAGTGGAGAGGGCTTTCGTCATTAGCTTGTGGTGTCCCAAACTGAGGACGGATAACATCCAGAAACCTAGGCCTGTGAAAATCACGTAAGGCTAGAGATTGGAGAGATGACTTTCCTTTTAAATGCTATACGGACACAAACTCTAGCCAACCGGAAAAGATGTTTTCCTGGGGCTAAAACAACAAAAACATCGCCCTTTATAGGACTGCTACATTTTGTTGGCATATTAACATTACTACATACATACATACATACATACATACATACATACATACATACATACATACATATATATATATATATATATATATATATATATATATATATATGCTTTCGTTTCTCATTGTGTTTAACATTTTTTGATGTCGTGTACCCATATATGCATGTATGTATACATATAGATGTAGGTATGTACATATATGTATGGCTATATGCATATATTTATATATTATTTATACTATTTTATGATCGAACGCTACGCATCATTTTCCAAGTAAGTTTTATCTTAATAATTACAATGCGCACTCTTCTACTATCTCTTCTCTGTCC
The DNA here is from genome assembly GCF_046866305.1 of Octopus bimaculoides. Taxonomy (NCBI): domain Eukaryota; kingdom Metazoa; phylum Mollusca; class Cephalopoda; order Octopoda; family Octopodidae; genus Octopus; species Octopus bimaculoides. Next base: position 76,868,765 of record NC_142932.1, read on the forward strand.
ATCTCTCTCCCTCTCTTGTTCTTCATCCTTTCTGTTTTTCTCTCCTGCCCTTTCCCTATTCTTCTCTCCCTTTCACTGTTCCCTCTCTCTCTCTCTCCCTCTCTCTCTCTCCCTCTCTCTCTCTCTCCCTCTCTCTCTCTCTCTCTCTCTCTCTCTCTCTCTCTGTCTCACTCTTCCTCCTTGACT
>NC_142932.1:76871450-76883950 GCF_046866305.1 Octopus bimaculoides
GCTAGTATCCCTTAGGCATAACCACCTCATTATGAGCTCATCGTATCTTTGCAGAATTACTGGTGCCATTGATGTTATTTAAAGAAAGTTTTTCAGCTCAGAGGCGGATCGAAATACAGTTGCATATTATTGAATAAACATTTCATTTCTTTCCTTTCGGTTGTTTGTTAGATAACCAAGCAAAAAGTAGAGCTAAAAAATGTTTACAGGAAGCAAACAGATAATACAGACTTAAGATTATGTTTTACACATATGAAATGCTCAACAATAGGCACTATGTCAATGTACATGCTTACTTATAAAATATCGATGATAGTTAGTTACATCCCATGGTTCCACCTAAAAATGGTACGGCTAAGTTTTGTTCATTGTTTTGATATAAAAACTACCAAGACATATTTGTCGACATCATTTTCCCAAAAGTTTAAATAAATTCTATACTTAGTTCATATATTGACCACCAAATTCGTTATTTTCTCTGCGAAAACTCATTGCGATTCGCACTGCGCTGGTTCTATATAAATACAGAAAGACCGTTGTTTAGAACGCAATTTTTTTTACTGAATAAATATTTTATATGTCTCGCCTGAGATATGTACATACACACATATATACATACACCCGTACACAGATATACATAAATACATATACTTATATTTATAGGGGGAGAATTCACAAAAAACAAAAGACGAAGACAGGTGGTGTAGACAACAAACAGATGTATTAGTTTAACGCTCGGGAAATGAAAAAGTCTTTAACGTTTCGAGCCTACGCTCTTCCATAAAAAGAAACACAGAAAGAAACAAGGAGAGAAACTAAAGAATGTGTAGTAGCTAGCGATCTACATATATATAGAGAGAGGCATTCACACACACACATATATATAGGCAAATGAAAAATAAAAAACAGGAAAACCAACAAAATCAGCTAAACGTACATAATGTATATATTAGATTGACGCTCAGTGAAAATTTTAGATGGAAAATAGTATTGGAAATGACGTTTCGAGCATGGCTCTTCATCGGAATTAGAAAAAAGTCCAGAGAAGAGGAAAAGGGGGTAAGAAGCAATTAGTCCGGAGAAATGCACGTGTCGTTACAAGGCTGATGGAATATGTTTTTCTTTGAAGGCAGGAGAGTTCAAAAATGGCCATTATGCATGTGTGAGAGAGAGGAGGATACTCGTGTATGTGTGTGTGTGTGTGTGTATGGAATGTATATATATATATGCTTTTATGTGTGTGTGTGTATGGAATGTATATATATATATGCTTTTATGTGTGTGTGTGTATGGAATGTATATATATATATGCTTTTATGTGTGTGTGTGTATGGAATGTATATATATATATGCTTTTATGTGTGTGTGTGCGTGGGTGTGAGTTGCGAGTAGCGTGTTTGTACATTAGGGGTTTTTGCGTATGATTGTAGTATATTTGCGCGTGTTTGTGTTTGTGTGGGTGTTTAATGTGAAAGTGAATCTAACAGATGAGTAGCAATAAGAAATAGCAATTGTAGAATGTAGCAGTTTTTTGCATGTGTATGTGCTATGACAAGTAAACGTGTGTGCGTGTGTGCGTGCGTGTATGTGTGTGTACAGTAATATAGAGCTAACAAAGAAGGTTTAATGATCTATGTTTAAGAGTATTACTTAAAAGGTGAGCAAAATTACGATTACGCTGAGCCTATATTGCTGCGTTGTGAATGAACTGACATTTTGTAAAAAAATAAACGACTAATTTGGAGTTCAGGAAAGAAGCAGATTGTTGGGAGCGATCCTCAACACCGAGGACAACAATATTAATGGCTGCCTTACCTTGCCATAAGTCTCATCTATCAATATTCCAATTTTGGTAACAAGCTATAGTCATGACAGCCAAATTGAATTTCCCGTAACCCTATACTGTATATACTATACAACGCATGCCAGCGATATTTTAACCCTAACGATACCGTTCTACCTAACGATGATGTGTTGCAAATTTCTCCCAGGTAAACTTAAATAAATTATTTCTTAAATTGAATTAGGTTTACCTTGGAGAAATTTGCAACACGTTTTCCAAACTGGATCAATAATGAGATTGTAGTAATTAGCGCTTTGTATTTGTGTATCATTTGCTGAAGAATGAAACCTGAGCCTTACGTTTGCATAGTCCTCTATTTTCCAGATTGGAATTAGAGGACCATGAATTTTAATAAATATATGATAACTCACATGGCTAAGAAACAGTCTTTGTGACAATAAGGTTGATGTTACAAAAGCCTGTCTGGCACTCAGAGGATCTGCCCAGCATTACTCTTGATCATTCTATTAAAGACAGCTTTAGGTCGGTTGGAATACATCGCCAACTGATTTCGAACTCAGTTTTGTTTCCTTTTGCTTCACTCACTCTCTATTTGTCATTTGATAGCTTTCTTACACAACACTATCTAATTCGCGCGATGGTTAGCAAAAAACGCATTGTTACTTATTACTTATGAATTACTACGACTAGAATATCCTATTTATCACATAGTTTCAGTCCAGCATAATGTAAACACGGGTCGAAAATTTTAAACTTCTTAGGAAATAAACTTGGACTGTTATATCACAAACAACTTTAGCAAAGTTTGTGCTATGATCTTCGTTTGGCTTTTGAACACAATCCGTCCGGTACGAACTTTATTTTATAAATCAAAGCTATTCCAGGAAATTAATTGTTAAAATTTTGTTTCTGTATCTGCCTTATTGCCTCTTGTATCAATAGTATGATTCTGATAATCAACCATGCGAGTGGAAATTCCACTACCGATATCAAAGTTTACAAGAACTGTCTTTACAATCTCTTTTGAAATTACATCGAATTTGACGATTATTGCTATCACATCTTTCAGCTTTAGCCAACGGAGTGTTGAGGAAGAGAAAATGAAATAAACAACTAAAATACACCTAAAAACATTAACATCCACACATTATGCATAGCAACACATAATCCAACTAAACTGAGTTTATGATTATTGCAGTTTAGAAAAGCACAAATAACTTTGAATTTCGATCATCGTGAATCCGCTATTCAACACCAATTCTAAAACACGCCCTCATCATAGCCTTCTCACATCGCCGTGCAATATGTCTTCTGCTTTTAACCCTGGCCGATTAAGGCTTTGTAAGTAAATTTGGTAGAAAGTTTTCGAAAAGTCGTCGAGTAGTGTTGTGTGTGTGTGTGTGTGTGTGTGTGTGTGTGTGTGTGTGTGTGTGTGTGTGTGTGTGTGTGTGTGTGATTGCGTGTGTGTGCGTGTGTGTGTGCGTGTGTGCGAGTGTGTTGTGTCTTTGCGTCTATGTTCATTTTCCTTACCCACCGCTTGGCAGCCGATCTGAGTCTGCTAACGTCCTTGTAACTTAGTGGTTCGGTAAAAGAGACCAATAGAATAAGTGCCAGACTAAAAATTAGTTCTGGGGTCGATTTTCCCGATTAAAATCCTTCGAAGCAATGCTTCGGCATGGCTGCAATCAAATGACTGCAACAAATTGGAGATAAAAGAAAAAAAATCAGATTTTCAGCATTATTTCTTAAATGGGGACATTCAAGAAATGTGAAAGCACGCGAACCCTTGGTAAGGGCGTTGTTTTTGAGTAAAGCACTTCATTTCACGTTTCTCCAGTTCACTCAGCCGTAAATGGGCAACCTGACGACCCCTTCGTAGGTAATGTGATTTCGGCCACTTATACGCCATGGAAACCGAGTAATCGGCTACTGAGTCCTGGGACTCAAACAAAAAAACACACATATATCAAAGATATCCTCTCGTTACAAAATATACTCTTCTCACTCTATCTATCTATCTATCTATCTATCTATCTATCTATCTATCTATCTATCTATCTATCTATCTATCTATCTATCTATCTATCTATCTATCTATCTCTTCTCACGGACGTGCTGTCACATCGGCTGCGAAGGTAAACGTTTATTTGACCTTTTATTGTCCACATTTTGTTGGAATTTTTTAATAATTTTGTTGCGAAGCACCTAGGCTTCATTTTTGTGTGCTTTCAAGGGCAGGAATTGGCCCCCAGGGGCAGTTTCGGCCCTAGCAAAATACAAAAATTTCCTTCTCGACATTTGAAAAATGTCGAGAAACATAATTTTGAAACGCTTGTCTTGTTCTTTTGACGAGCATTTCCCGAGGCATCAGATGCTAGAAGAAAAAAAAGAACAGAGTAACGCGTGCTCACTCAGTGATAAGAACGCAGCTGCTGTAAACGTCACAAAGACGGCGATTACAGCTACAAACAGCCCTCTCACCACCACCACCACCACCACCATGAAAACTATGAGGAAATCTGGATCGGAGGAGACTGCTACTACAGTCTCTCCATCTACTAACACCAGTGACAACAACATGAAAATTAACACCGCCACCAACACCACCACCACCACCACCAGCAAAAACAACAATAAAAACCACAACAACAGCAAGGACGTAAAGTTATCGGCCGTCAGCACTGACACCATCACCTGTTCAACAAACTCTACTGCCACTACCACCACCTTTGAACCAGGCAGTACATGCACCAGCATAAACAAAAATATTCAAAAGAACATGTCCGCCAGCACAACAAAAACAAATTTCGCAAATGCTCTAAAGGAAAAAAAGAACAATAGTGACATTCACACAACAACAAATCAAAGACACAAAATCCCTTCTTACGAAAGAAGATGATGTTAGAATAAACATACCAAAAGATATTATAGAAATGAAAAACAAAAAGTGCATCATTTATAAACTGGTAAACGCAAAAACCAGACGTGTAGAAAATTTTAGCACAGATAAAATTGAGGTTTGTCTTAAAAAAATTTGGCCTTATCAAAATCATGTCACCTGGGGAAGAAAATTTGGGACGGTGCAGGTGAGATTTCTAAATGAAAATTTAGCTAAACAATTTTCGACACTCTCTCTCCGCACAGATGACTTGGTGATGATACCGAGTTATCTAGGACAGAGAGTGACCAAAGTTATAATAAAAAATGTGCCAGCGGAAGTGGACACCCAATGGCTGATATCGGCCGTATGCCTGGAAATGGAGGAGGCAATTATTTTGGAGATTACGGTCGGAGAGGAAAAGAACTGGGGAGGGAAAAATCTGGAATTCCTTCTCCACATCACGGAGGAGGCTTCACAGAAAATTCCTCCAAACATTAGATTGGCAGAGGGCCACAAGCTGTATGTGGTGGTAGAGGGCAGGCGACCTCGCTGTTACCTATGCAACAGCGAAGCACATCTGGAAAAGGACTGCCCTCTGGCCGCTAAACAAAAACAACAACAACAACAACAACAACAGAAGCAACTACCAAATACCCCCAACAGAAAAACTTTACTACCAACACCACCAGCAACACAAAAAACAACAGAAATATCAGCAATAACCACAACAGAAAAGACAACAGAAACTGCAAAAACAGAAGAGAAAAAAAAGAAAATTCCAAGACTGCCTCTCCCTCCCCCATATCACATACACCACACACAAATAACAAGCAGCCAACAGCAACAAAAACAGCAACACAAACACTCACAGAAACACACACAGACGCACAAAATTTGCCGTTACCTCTTTCTGACTCCTCAGAACTCTCATCATCCGATGAAGAGAGTGGGGAGGAGTGGAAAATAGATACGAAAGGAAAGAGGAAGCTCAGTAAGAAGAAAACAAAACAAAATGCAAACACAAACAAAGCAGGGAGATTCACATCTCCCGAAAATACTACTAACACCAATAGTAATATAAAAAAACAATGCTAACAGCAATAGACAGTACAAACACAGAGTTGATGAATTACATCAACTCTAAAACAAACATCACAAATAACGACATCAAAACCAACAACCACCCACGTACAACACCGCCAAAACACATTAAAATTATTCATGTAACACCAGCGTTACACAACACAATAAAATCCCTCTACCCCAACTCGGTAGGGGGATGTCAAAAATATTTGTGCAAGAAATTGTACAATAGCCTCCTTGGTGAAAAATCCAAGGAGGAAACAAAACTTTCTAACGGTAAGTAACACTCTGTTCTTTTTGTTTTGTGCTTTAAAGCACACGTATAAATAGAATCATGGTGAAGATTTGTTGTGTGACATCAAGTCACACAATTTGGATATCATAGCCATTAATGAGACCAGACTCCATGAGCCGCGGGCCCTAAAGTCCATGTTTGGCGGACAGTTTAACATTTATTTTTCTCCCTGTCTGCCTAGGATGGGCGGTAGTGGCACGGCAGTTCTTTTTCGCAAGAGTCTGGATCACCAAGTAAAGACGATATTTACGGACCCGGAGGGTAGACTGGTTGTCCTAGATGTGGCCGGTAGCGATGGAGGCGCTTTTCGGTTGCTGGCAGTTTATGTGCCTCCTTTAACAGGTCGGTCGGACTTCTTTCGACGTCTAGAAGTATTCCTGGGAACGTCTCGTCCCTTACTTTTAGTGGGGGATTGGAATGCTACCTTGGACACGCATCTAGACTACGTAGGGAGTGACAAAAGTAGAAGAGGATGCAAAGGCCTCATAGACCTGCTCAGACGATTCCAGTTGTCTGACAGGTACCGACTCGACCACCCAAATGTGCCAACGTGGACTTGGAGCAACCGCATTGGGTCGTCGAGATCGTATCTAGATAGGATAGCGTGTAGGACAAGAGATAGAGATAGTTTAGGATGTCCACAGTTCCACATAGTCAGCTACACGGATCACAAACTTGTTACGTGTACGCTAGACTTAGATAAGGCACATAGGCAGGGTCCCGGTTACTGGAAACTAAACGCGTCTTTCCCGTCGAGACAGGTTTTCAGAGACCGGATTAGCACGTTAGTAAAGAGGGCTTTCACGGGAGCCATCGTCAACAACAAATGGTGGTTTGCCCTCAAGAGAGCAGTAAGGGAGAAAGCAATAAGGTATAGCAGGGCACTAGCTGTAGAGAGGAACAGAGTAGAGGGGGAGCTAGTGATAAAGTTAGAAGAGGCATTGCGAAGTGGCATCGCATCCGACGTTTTAGCGGCGAGGTTGGCCCTCGACCAACACTTCAATGCTAAACACGAAGGGTGTGCTGTCAGGGCAAGGATGCGTGCTCTGAGGAATGAAGGTGTTGGAGCCGCACGAGAGGCCCGGGTGGCGGAGGCGCAGCGGGGTAACAGAGCCACCATCCGGTCTCTGGTAGACGAACAGGGGCGCGAATTGCTCGAGCCGAGCAAGATGTGCGGGGCGTTTCAGCGGCATTTTGCCCGACTGTTTGGGAGGAGTGGCGAGCGAGAAGGCAGGGTGGACTTTAGTGCCTACCTGCACAGCTTGCCACAACTCTCGGCAAGAGAGGCGGAGTGCTGCGAAGGGTTCATCACGGCGGTGGAGGTGAGGGACGCGATGGCGGGTTGCTCGACAGACAAATCTCCGGGTTTGGATGGTCTGCCCTACGAGCTTTACAACTGTATGCCAGACTTGTTTGGAGACGTCTTGGCGGCCGTGTACTGCAACTGGCAGCAGAACGGGAGCATTCCCGGTTTTGTGAGCCGAGGAGCCGTAACGCTGCTGAAGAAAGATCCAAACAAGGGGGTCGCCATAGATAACTTTAGGCCCATCACTCTGCTCAATGCAGACTTGAAAATTTTGGCCAAGGTGTTAGCCAAGCGGTTGGCGCTTGTCATCGAGAAACTGATCGGCACGGAGCAGACGTGCGCCGTGCCGGGCCGGAGCATCCATGACAACCTCCATCTGATGCGCTACATCATAGAGAGGGTAGTTAAGGAACCTGGCATGGGTGGGGCCCTGATCAATTTGGATCAATCCAAAGCTTTCGATAGGGTAGACCATCGATACTTGGAGGCCGTCCTCGAAGCGGCCGGCTTCGGTCCCGTTTTCCGCGGCTGGATGGCTGCCTTATACACAGGCATCCGTTCGGTTGTTCGCATCAATGGACGTCTATCGGGACCCTTCGACATTGCACGTTCGGTTCGTCAGGGATGCCCGCTGTCGCCGCGGCTGTACGTATTGACTCTCGAGCTACTACTGCGGAAGCTGGCGACGCTGAGGGGCATCCCACGAGAACTGGGGTGCGGGACGAGCGTGTCGGCATACGCGGACGACGTCACCGTCATAGCGTCTAGCCACGAGCACATCGAGCTTGTCGGCGAGACGCTGAAAGACTACCGGGATAAGTCGGTGGGTTTGCTACTCGGCACCTGGAGAAGCAAGCCCATACCGTCCGGCAGCGTCTCAGTAGTGGGACGCTGGACGGACGGTCCGGTCAAGTTGCTCGGAGTCTGGTTCGGTCCGGACCTGCAAACGGAGAAGAACTGGGACGAGATAACGAGTAGGGTGGCCACTCTCTGCCGGCAATGGTCCGAGAGGAAGCTGTCCCTAAAAGGTCGGGCGGAGGTGGCGAACGCGTACATCGCGTCCGTCATCGAATACCGCCTGACCGTCGTGCCTTGTCCCGATCGCGCCATCACCGAAATGGAGCGCATCCTCTTCCGCTTTTTGTGGAAAGGAAGCGTTCCGATGGTGAGGCGATCCGTTTGTTGCCAACACCCGCTGAAAGGAGGGCTGGGCATGCCGTGGTTGATGATGCGCAGACATGCGCTGAGACTGCGACATCTCCGGCTCTACGTAGACGACGGTGAGCAGGTGTGGTCGCCGTTTGTGCGACGCGCTTTCCCGCAGCTCGTCTCCATGACCGAGCTGCAGTCATGGATCAAAAAGAGGCCGAGGAATGGCGAATGGCACCGTGAGTGTCGCGTTGCTCTGCAACAACTTTGCCGTCCCGGGTCCACCTTGAGCGGCTGCATCACAACGAAGTCATTCTATAGGGGATCAGAATAAGAAGCAATGAATGCTATATTGCAAAGTGATGTTAAGAACTGCAGAAACCACCAACTAAATACTTTCATTTTGCACAATCGTTAAGAAATATAAGATATTGCACAGCGATGTGAGAAGGCTATGGTGTTGAATAGAATAAGTGTTGAATAGCGGATTCACGATGATCGGAATTCAAACTTTTGAAAACATCAAACTTTATCGATAATTTGACTGACACACGGAACAAAAATCCAAAATTTTCTCTCTACCTTCGCATCTAGGTTGCTTTTGAAGCACTAAGTCTGCGTTACTAAATTACTTTATGCAATGGAAAATCTGTGAAGTATAACATTTCAATAGAAATTGAGGTTGAACTTCTTTGTCAATGATTGTCCTATTTTCCAGATAGGACAGTCATTGAGAAATATTTTTCTATGGTCATTTTACTATTCCGAGAATAATTCAAATCTAATGTAACTTTTCAGCCTGCGGATCGTCTAATAAAATTATATTTTTGGATAATTTATCGAACGAACTCCATCAAACATAGATTGTGACGCAAAATAGAGCTTTGTATAGGCTGTTTTGTTTTCCTCTGTGTGTGTGTGCGTGCTGTATGTGTGTATATGTGTGTGCGTATGCGTGTGCCTGTGTCTGTGTGTATGTATATACTTTTTTTGAAATAGTGGATCTCAAAGCAAATAACAGCGTGTAACATATGTAGCGTGCATTTTACCTGTTCCACGTTCTCAATTTGGATATATATATATATATATATATATATATATATATATATATATATACACACATACATACATACGTACATACATACATACATACATACATACATACATGCATACATATAAAGTGGACCTGGTTCGGGGAAGCATAATATGGTACTATTTTAAAGAGATTTGTTGCGTTAGGCCGGAACAATGCGAGAAGATACGAAGTAAACTTCAAAGAGAAAAGTAAACTAAACAAAACAAAACAAAGTTACGGTCTTGCCTTGTATTTATATATTTCATGGCTATAACCACCTCTTCGGGACATTTTGAAAAGTGAGGGATGGAAAAGTTATCCCTCAGATATGTGGGAGAGTAAGAAGAAAAGAGAAGGAAGGCGGTAGGAGAAGGAAGGAAAAAGGTGACATGCGTTCCTCCTGGCCTGTTGAGAATAAAGCATTGTTTATTTCCACTATATTTTCTAAAGCTTTCCTGATAATAGGTAAGTAGTTCTGTCCTTTGTATAAAGCGGTCCAGTCACACAAGTTGTTGTTGTTGGCACTCCGTCGCTTACGACGTCGAGGGTTCCAGTTGATCCGATCAACGGAACAGCCTGCTCGTAAAATTAACATGCAAGTGGCTGAGCACTCCACAGACACGTGTACTCTTAACGTAGTTCTCGGGGATATTCAGCGTGATACAGTGTCACAAGGCTGACCCGGATCTAGTTCAAAACGGGGGCGCCAGTATTTTCTTAACGAAACACTTTGAAACTTGGGACACTGGTAGAATGTGTCATATAAAACATCTTTTTCTCTAAGTCTTCTTAAGAAAAATTATTATATTGCAACTTATTTCATGTTAAAGTTGTCGTATTTCTGTAATTTCAATCAATGACTGACGTCCATTCAGCCGAATACAGTAAGTGCTGACTACGTAAACAAACGATTCTCAAACGATTCTGGCGGTGATAAAATTATTATTTCCTTGTCAAAAAATGGCTGAAGCCTATTGGCAGTAGCTAATAAACCTTTCTATTATAGGCACAAGGCCTGGTTTTTGAGGGAAGGGTTAGGGTTAGGGTTAGGGTTAGGGCAAATGTTGTACACATACAGTTCAGGCAGATGTTAACGAAATTATATTAAAAATAAAACGAAGGAAAACGAACACACGTGTGTTGCCTCTCTGCAAAATGTCAGAAGTAATGGAGATTAAATTCGCTTTACACCGCTTAAACTGCCAAAGGAGCCGCTTAAACTGCCAAAGGAGTAACTGTAAACAGCTGAATACTTGTCTGTGATTGGTTGGAATTATCGAAATAAGACAATTTTTTACATGAAATAACTTCGAATACAAAATTTTTTTTCTGTTCTATAACACAAAATAGATAAGTATACGAAGTTTGAAAGTCTTTCGGTACCAAAAACACAACATAAAACATAAATGAAAACTAGTGCCCCCGTTTTGAACTAGATCCGCTGACCCTTTGAATTACAGGCACAATAGAAACAGGAAGTAAGAGTGAGAGAAAGTTGTGGTAAAAGAGTACAGCAGGGTTTGCCACCATCCCCTGCCGGAGCCTCGTGGAGCTTTAAGTGTTTTTGCTCAAGAAACACTCACAACGCCCGGTCTGGGAATGAATTGAAACCGCGATCCTATGACCGCGAGTCCGCTGTCCTAACCACTGGGTCATTGCGCCTCCACTAGTCACTCAAGGTAATGTCAAGTATTTCCATAGTTTTGCTATAGATTTGAAAAGAAGGAACCAACACCCACAAGCCGTTTAGCTGTAGGTTCCCCCTTTACACACATACAATTCGTCAACCCTGGATATTCCACTACTCGCCAGCGCCCCAGAGAACTGTGCGAGCTCTGTAGTGTGGTTTCTAAGACGTACCTATGTAACTTACTACATTGAGAGAAATTTGTACAGAACATCATTCACTTTTCATATAGAATAGCTTCCATTGTGAGGGACCAGTATTGTCGGGAAAACAGCTGCAAACTGAAGGATCTTCTGGTTTACATCACACTAAACTTCTAGATATGTACTCTAACGAACAAGAACTGCAAATCCGTCACTGAAAGGTAATTTTGCAGGGCACTCTCTCATCGTGGTGATTATCCCTGTGTTATGATGCCAAATACTAGAACGAAATATTCCAATGTACGTTTATTGATGATACGTTAGGTTCTTTTGTCCTTAGCAACTTTTCTCACAAGGTGAGGGAGCCAATTTCCTCGTCGATAACACAAACATGCAACATGTATCGTAGTGCATGTTAGAAATAGCACCCGAGGGCGAGCACGGTGGTCTATACAAGCGTACATACATGCAAACACACACGCACACACACACACACACACACACACACACACACACACACACACATATATATATACATATATACACACACATATATACATACATACATACATACACACACAGATATACAGACACACGCGCACACGTAAGTATATATATATATATATATATATATATATATATATATATATATATATATATATATATATATATATATATAAGCAAGGCTAAATATAATTATTAAATGTATGCATGAACATTTGGCTGTAATCTTACATGTTTGCTGTCTCGAAGTGTCATTGTGTATGTGTGCGTTTGTGTGTGTGTGTGCGCGCGCGTGCATGTATATGCGTTTATGTGTGTGTGTTTACGCATGCGTGTGTGTTTGCGCATGTGTGTGTGTTTGCGCATGTGTGTGTGTTTGCGCATGTGTGTGTGTTTGCGCATGTGTGCGTGTGTGTATGTGTGTCTGTGTGTGTGTGTGTGTGTGTTTCATATTTCTGTACATGTATATACATATATATCTTCATGTTGAGCTAATGTAACACTACATGGCTTAATTCAGTAGAATCTGTCTGACAGACGGTTACAACACCCGTGTGTACAAGTTTTAGTAGA
>NC_142932.1:76888950-76901450 GCF_046866305.1 Octopus bimaculoides
AACTAAATAGAAAATGAATACAAACGTAACATCCTTTTTAGGTAAAGTTTCCATTTACTTCAATCCTTGTATCTATAGGGGAACATCTACATATTGTTTATATTGGTTTTCGATACCATTTTTGCGTTCATCTTGTATTTGCTGTTATTGGTGATGTTACTTCTATTTTTTGTTGTCAGTTCTAAGCCCAGGTTTCAGCCTTTATCCAGTAATACTATAATCAAAGGAAATTCAAATATGACCATCCCATCTGTCATAAATACATTCAAACATTGTATATATTATGCTATGTATCTATTCTTTCTGTTTCAGATGGTGAGTCACGAGGAAGGGTTATTGCCCATAATTGTGACAGACACCTCCGAGACTAGTAACTTAGTTTAATGTTCTTTTGAATGTACTTCTGGTTAACACCGACAGGAATAAGGAACAGAAAGATGATTCCAGAAGATGGATGTTCTAGAAGATAAAGGACAACTTAATTAGAGTAAGAGTTCGTTAGCATAGTGGTCATTGCGAGGCTGGGTAGGTTCGCATCTAAGATGATAGCAAGTGGAGAGACAAATGGCCTGGCGTACCTAAGTAATGGACATATGATACTAGCCAGATCGGAGCGACCATTATAGTAGCAACAGAAGAAACAAAGATGGAAACACGTCTTTGGGACAAATGCCGGAACGCGTCTCATCGTAAAGAGGATAAGTTGAGATTTGAGTAGAACTTGGTTCCGATTTTTGAAGGTCGATTGACCTCTTAGAGTTACTCACATTGGCTTGTTTGATCATGATGTTTTATTAGTAGAAATAGTTTTATTGCTAAATATGTTTCTTTATCTTGTATATCTGCATTCGGTGTATCTTTACTCGTTAATTTACATCCATTTTGTGGTTTTGTTATTGGAATTGTATAGTGTGTATGAAGCTTTTAACTACTTGAAATATCAATTGCAATGTTTCGTTGTCTGATGCCCTACCAGTGTAGACCGTCTAGACTGAATTTTCTAGCTTTATCGATTCTTACAGAATTGCATGTTTAACACCGTGGTTTACTGACTCAACCTCTCAACCTTCTAACAAACAATAGATGAAATTTCACGTCATTTCTGTTGAAATGTAATGAGACTCTCATGAAATTTACAGTGTAACTACAGCATACATCAGTGAATTCTACGTCTACTCTATTCAGTGGTATTGCATACTTACGAGGGTAACCATGTAATGAATGGTTGCTGTCAAGATATGAACATTTGGGGTTACGATACGAATCATTGATTCATATTTTATCGGCCAGTCTCCTTCTGACACAGCTACATGCACTCTGTAGTATACATATTATAAAAATATATTACCAAGATGTGAAGATGTGTTTTCTTCGTTCCTTGTTTCTACCATTCTGAGTGGATATTTCTATTAATATATAACAGAAGTAACTGAGTGACTCGAGGCCAGAGAATTTCTTTCATTGGCACTTATCAAACTAGTTACTTATCTATCTATATATCCATTTATCTATCTATCTATCTATCTATCTATCTATCTATCTATTTCTATATAAATGGAAAATTCTCCCCAAAACCAGACCTTATATTAACGGGTTCAAAAAATGCTCAGTATGTTTTCTTGAAAAACTATATCTCTTAAAAATCTTGACAAACTCATATGAATATAAAGATTCCAGGAACAAAATCTTTTTCTGTTTGTCCGCATTTTAAGAAGTACAGATTGTCGAATTTAAAAATAGACCATTCGGCACTTAGTAAATCATTAACATCTTGTTTACGTCTGCTGGATATCGAATTATTTTAAGGCTGATTATCTCCTTTGCATTCTTCTTCTTCTTCTTCTTCTTCTTCTTCTTCTTCTTCTTCTTCTTCTTCTTCTTCTTCTTCTTCTTCTTCTTCTTCTTCTTCTTCTTCTTCTTCTTCTTCTTCTTCTTCTTCTTCTTCTTCTTCTTCTCAAGTTGAGTCAAACTTTTTTTCGTATTTCAAGCTGTAATTAACTGTCCAAACAAATTACACACCTAAAATGTTTTATCATCAGAATATATCCCACCATATTCCATTGTCTGTTGCTATTATTGTGCCAGAAGCTCAACTCAACTCTTATACAATTTGGCTGATTCAGAGGCAAAACCTCCCTGCACCCGTTTTCAGCTTCATCCACTTCGTTGAACTTCCGTCCATAAAGGAAATGAGCCATGACTCGGAAGCTCTGATGATGCAAGGTCTACACTGTAAGCAGGGTGAGACAGCATTTCCTTCCCATCAAGTTCCTCATGTCTGCCCTTTTCTATCGGTTATCAGATGCCGAGTAGCGGGCTTTTAAAGCGTCATGTACTCGCTGCACTTGTTGAGCATAAAGGTTAGCGTTCACAGCATGACCATCAGAGACAAACTCAAAGTTCAACACTCCTCGAAATTCCACCAAACATAAAATATAACCGTCTGTTCAAACCGACCTCGTTTGACAATAGGCTTTGAAGCCAAGTTGGAACGAAGCCACTGATTTCTCTTATGAGGATTGCAAAATTCAATTTTCATCTCCAGTTACATTTCAATGCCAAAATCCAACATCTCGTGGCATTTCCAGCTGCTGTTGCAAATGTTCATACGCCGTTGCGTTTGATCATTGGTTAGTTCAGGAGGAACTTCTCGAGTGCATCCGTTCACAAGACCGAGCTGATGGACGTGTCAGTTGATAGTGCTTCGGGAAAGACCAATTCTGCTGACAGTGTACGCGTACTTGTGTCTGGTGTTGTTCAACCGTTTCAAGCAAAGCCACATCTTTCACCACAAAAGATCTCCTAGTCCTTGATTTCTGCTTAGTCCTTTTTACCACAAGTAGCATAAAATCGATCTAATTGAATTTTTTTCACCACTCGTTATCAAAGTGTTGAAACAATAAATAACAGCACGCCAGCCTCCCACAGAAGATTAAGGAAAATTTATTTCAATCAGTTCACTTCGAGGATAACCACTGGTCGATCTTTGATGAAGCTGCACCGACAATATTGCAAGGTTGCATTTGCAACAGTGAATAGTCGCTATGGCGGAAACACGTGTAGGTCATTATAATAAACTGTATATAACTATAAAACGAATTTGTGGATGTACAAGTCTCTACATTCTATATTATTATTATTATTATTATTATTATTATTATTATTATTATTATTATTATTATTATTATTATTAGTAGTAGTAGTAGTAGTAGTAGTAGTAGTAGTAGTAGTAGTAGTATAGTAGTAGTAGTAATATTGTCATTATTATTATTATGTATACATATTTATATTCACTGATATCGAAAAAGTGAAAACAAGATGGGAAAGATAACTTCCCTTGGCAAATACAGACAGGACACAGATGTGTGTCGATAGCCAGCTGGAGGAGATGTCCTCCTGGGGCTAAAAGCAACAGTAACATCCACCCCTCGGGGTCAGCCACATTTAAGTGGCAAATATACTTCACTTTATCGTGCAGTTACTGTTAATACCTCGTTCAGAGATTTAACATTGCTTATATATATATATATATATATATATATATATATATATATATATATAATTTATATAAGGGCATTAACTATATAGTAATGCCTCACGCTTAGAGGGACTAAATAAGTCAAAAACTACCAAAAAATAAGCACATATTTACCGAAAGCGAGGGAAATACAACTTTCAAAAATTAACCTCCTAAAAACATTTAACTTAACGGCAAACCACTGGTTTCACAATTAATACAGCAAAACTGTGAAGTAAGCTGCATCTTTTGTTCATCAGTGCACGTATGGTCGAGACACATAAAAAATAAACAAAAATCAACATACCCCGATGTACCCAACACCGTACGATGACTTCTGTTCATCATTAAATATCCGTGAAAGAGGTTACCTTTATCCAGATGCATCTCGGTAACACGTGCTTTTACAGAATAATATTCAGCACTGAATATATTCTAATTATTTATAATATAATATAGGATAAAATCTTTATAATTGTGAAACCGTTAAGTTAAATGTTTTTAGGAGGTTAATTTTTGAAAGTTGCATTTCCCTCGCTTTCGGTAAATATGTGCTTATTTTTTGGTAGTTTTAGACTTATTTAGTCCCTCTAAGCGTGAGGCATTACTATATAGTTAATGCCCTTATATAAATTATATATATTTATGGGAAAAAAAACGATGGTTTTTTTCCTTATGGGGTTTTTTCACGCTGACTACTTGATAAATTCTTATAAAGATTTTACCCTATATTATATATATATATATATATATATATATATATATATATATATATATATTAGCTGTGTATATATAAAAGAGAGTCGTGAGTGTGTGTGTTTGTGTGTGTGTTTGTGTGTGTGTGTGTGTGTGCGCGCATTCGAAAACTGAGTTGCTGATATTGACGTATAGAGTATCCCAAGATTCAGTAATCTTTCGGCTACCAAATAAACTTTATTTTCATATATATATCTGCATAACAAAAATTTACCATTATAATCTTTTCTATAACCCAACTATCGTAGATATTTTATACCATGACGACGACGACGACGCCACATTTCCTATATGAATGAGTACCTTAAAAGACATCCATTTCTCTATTTGTTAAAAGGAAATACAGTCACTCACTCGCGCTCTTTCGTTTTCTCTCTCTCTCTCTCTCTCTCTCTCTCTCTCTCTCTCTCTCTCTCTCTCACCCACACATGCACACGCACACGTATGTACAAAAAAGATGTACGCATATGCATCTATATACGTGTGTATGAACGATGATGTGTATGAGAGACAGAGAGACCGAGTGATTGTCACTTATACATACATTCAAAAAAATACATGCATGAGAACACACACCTTCACTCACTCTTTCGTTCTCTCTCTCTCTCTCTCTCTCTCTCTCTCAAACACACACATGCACACACGCACACGCGCACACACACAAACGCAAACACACACACACAGACAAACACATCCATTTCATTCACACGTACATATATCTTTCACTTTCTCCTCTCCTTCACTTTCTTCTCTCACTTCAAAGCAATGTTGCCTTCTGACTTTCCCTTCTGTTTCAATTTCTTCTCCCTCCAAAGCACAAAGAAATTAAAAAAATTTTTTCGGAAATTGGAGACTGCATTCGAAAACTGAGTTTCCGACTTTGACGTATGGGGTATTAAAAGATTCAGTAATCTTTCTGGTACCAAATGAACTTTATGTTCATTTACATATTTGCGTTACAAAAATTTAACATTTTAATCTTTTCTATAAGTCAAGTGTCGTAAATATTTTATACCACGACGATAACGATGACGTCACATTTTTTATATCAGTATGTACCTCAAAAGACATCCATGTCTCTATATGTTATTAGGAAATACAATCACTCACTTTCTCTCTCACATGCACACGCACACGTGCATACAAAAAAGATATATGCATATGTATTTATGTACGTGTATATGAAAGATGATATGTGTGTGTAAGAGAGAGAGAGAGAGAGGGAGAGAGAGAGAGAGATATAGAGAAAGAGAGAGAGAGAGCGAGTGAGTGCCACTTACACATACATGCAAAATAATACATGCATGACAACACACCTTCACTCACTTTCTTTCCCTCTCTCACACATACACACACCTCCATTTCATATACATGTGCATACACCTTTCACTTTCTCCTCTCTTTCACTTTCTGCTCTCAGTTCAAAGCAAATGTCGCCTCTTCACTTTCTCCTCTCTCCCAATTTCTGATCTCTTCAGAGCATAAGGAAATAAATGTTTTACGGAAATTAACAAAGTCATATGACCCCATATGATCGACCATGTTATCGAGTCGACAACTTTACTGCTTCAAACGAAAGAATGCCATAAAATAATTTCTTTTGACTCGCACATATACACGCACACACACGCGTACACACACACATGCACACACATACTCCCCCCCTCTCTCTCTCTCTAGGTGAAACTTCTGTACGAATTATGTTATTTCTTGCTGTGTGCATACGAAAATTACGGCTTAAATCCAAATGAAATCACTATTTTCTATTCTGTAATTCATGTTTGTGAGGACCGTATTTAAAAACCTGGTCTTCGACATAAACTTACAAAGAAGTTCTCCCAGAAATCCTGTCCTTTACCTTTTGTTTCTAGCATGTCCAAGGTGACATTTGTGCCCCTCCCCCTGATTTTGTTCCTAAATTTCTTCCGGTTCCTATGTTTTCAATAGAAGAAATTAGGATTTCGCCCAAAAGGAGAGACTGATTATTAAATTTAGCTCGAAGATCATGTACGTGCATATACGCGGCGCGCTTCCATACATTTTCCGTCAACTAAATTCACTCCTGAACCATTAGTTGTTCTGTAAAAGAAACCTGACGCATGTGCCATGCGGTGGGATCTAACCCGAAAGCACATGACTGCAAATCTATTTTTTAACCATGCAACCACAACAGCCCCTTAGGGAGTTAAAATATTCAAGATACAGCAGAGGATACTCTCAGGAAATATTTTTTCGTATACATCTGTATCGTTTAACTGAATGAGTATAAAGATTCTAGCCAATAGTTATCCATGTAGAAGTTATAGAAAAGTTATACAATTAAGCTATATTTACGGAATATTGAGAACCATTAAAAACTTCCTAAAAATATATACGTAAGACATTTAGTATGCATCAAGTTATTAAAATACAATCTTACATGTATCTGAGACAGAAACGACGTGACGTTATATTACTTGATCGTTATGTGTGTGATGAAGTAGATAAGCAGAACAAACCGATGCAATTCATTGAGGAATTATATTGTGCTTTAAAGAAGCGGTACAAGCAGAAAATGCTCGGTCACACTTGTACATACACACACACGTACGCACACACACACATAGATAGAAATAGTCATAGATGTATATAAATATAGAAGATAAACATATTGCCATATATATATATATATATATATATATATATATATATATATATATATATATATATTCAGGGAGAGAGGCAGAAAGAGATAAAAAACAGAATGACATAGACACACGCAGAGAGAGAGAGAGAGTAAGGGGGAATCAGACTAGAAACAAAAGTCTACCTATGAATAAAGTTACATACAAGAGTTAAATACAAGAGAGATGAGGCAGGATATCGAGGTAGATTATTATCGAAACACCTAGACAAGAAGGAATCAATTGCGTAATGGTACCTAGATGCATCTCAACAAACACAAATTCACTGAATGCTACAATAGAGAATGAAAGAAATTATTATGAAAACCTAAGGGATGAATGTTTGTGTTAATATAAAAAAAAACTGAAAAATGAAAATTGAGAATTAAACTATTTTACTGCAAAAAAATTAATGTTATGATTGTGTAAAGTAGAAAGGAAAAGTAGCAAGGAATAGTTAAAGTATATAATAGATATTTTGCTCATATAAGTCACGTAATATCCATACTGGAATGGAAATATAGAGGTAGATAAAAGTAGACGTATACATGAATATATGTTTATACATATGTGTGCGAGCGTGAATATATATATATATATATATATATATATATATATATATATATATATATATATATGCATATGCATACACACATACGCACACACAGACACAATAACACACACACAATTATATGTCGATATAGAAAGAGAGGGATGAGTGAGAAAAAGATATATATGCATATATACTTATTATATATAATATATTGATTTATAGATCTATTTATTTATCTATCTATATATATATGTGTGTGTGTGTGTGGTGTATGTGTGTGTGTGGTGTATGTGTGTGTGTGTGTGTGTGTGTGTGTGTGTGTGTGTGTGTGTGTGTATCATATACATACATATGATGTCTTTTATTCGACATTGAGGCACTAGGAAACAAATATAGCATCTACATATCATACTCAATAGACCAGGCATAACAATTATAGATAAGGATAAGTGAAGTTGCTTACTAAACGACACATCATGCCCCTTTGATTACAGAATCGTAAGGAAGGAGGGCGAAAAATAAAAAAGAAAAATACAATCCCTCAAAATTTGAAATAGGAAGAATTTGGAGCGCGTTGGGTACAGTAACCAAAGATATAGACAAATCGCTGAAGGAGATAGAAATAGAATGCCTAGTAGATCTCCTCCGGAAAGTTTATCTTTTAAGGGCAGCAACAATTATCAGGAGGGTTCTAAGCACTTGAAAGACAGCTGAACACTTTTGGATACCCCCCACCCCAAAAAAAACATTTCAGGCTTTTTGCCTGTAGTAGAAAGGATCATCATCATTATTATTATTGTTGTTGTTGTTGTTGTTGTTGTTGTTGAGGTGCCGAGCTGGCAGAATCGTTAGCACGCCGGACAAAATGCTTACCGGTATTTCGTCCGTCTTTACTTTCTGAGTTCAAATTCCACCGAGGACGACTTTGCCTTTCATCCATTTTCTTAATTCACTGGTAGCGAACAGCTGACATCGTAGTAAATCTCCAGCGTTAGAAGATGTGCAAAGGCAATAATAATAATAATAATAATAATAACACTTATTTTCTGTAGTAGTAGTAGTAGTAGTAGTAGTAGTAGTAGCACTGTTGCTGTTACTATATTACTGTTGTTATTATTATTATTATCAATAATCATCATCATCATCACCATCATCATCATCATCATTATTATTATTATTACTACTACTACTACTACTACAGGATGGAGAAGCAAAACTTGGAGTATTTTGGAAGCCTTTCTTTTCATATATTCCTGAACGTAAATACTAAAATATTGTTTTCAATTTCAGAGTCGAGGTATACAGAGTTAATTTAAGCAGAAGTTCTAGCCATACAATCTAACATGTCTATTTAAGAAGCCAGGAAACAACGCATTGCAGATTTGCTTCGTGCCACGGTTGCAATTAGACGTATTGCTCAGATTGTTGGGGCCTCTGTGAGCACTGTCTACAACCTTAAGAACCGAATACTGGATATTGGAGGCATCGAGAGAAAGCAAGGAAATAAAGACATAAATAAATACCAGGATAATGCATTTTTTAAATCTCTCAAAGCCAAAATTTCGAAAAACCCAACATCCATAAAAAAAAAATTTCCATGGACATGAAAGTTGATCGAAAGACCATCAGAAATGCTGTGCAAACTGATTTACATTTGAGGTCATACGTGAGGACCCCAAGACACTTATTGACTCATGCAATGAAAACCAAAAGTCATGACTGGGCCAAAAACGTGTTGCGATACCTGAAGCACAATAGACAAACCATCAAAATCTGTTCAGATGAAAATATCTTTACCGTTGATGCTGTTTTAAAACGTCGCTATGATCGATACATTGCTAAGTCAGCTTCTGAAGTAAAGGGCGTCTTTAGAACCAAGCCCCCACCTCAAGTCATGATACGGGGGCGTGGCGTCTGACGGAAAACAGATGCCTCTTCATTTTTTCAAGTTTGGGAAAAAGGTGAGGGATGACGTTTATTATAGAGTCCTGCAGTATAAGGTTTTGCCTTGATTGAAGTCTAACTACCCCAAGGGTAATTATGTGTGGACCCAAGATGGTTCTCCTGTTCCTACGGCGAAGAAAGTGCAGAAATTCTGCGAAGACGACTTCGCCGACATTTGGTCTGCCAACTTCTGGTTTTCTTCCAGCCCGGACTTGAATTTCCTGAACTATGCCGTATGGGGCAAATTGGAGTTCTCTACCAACAAAACATTGCATCCAGGTCCTGATCATTTTAAGCAAATCTTGAGAGAAGAGCGGGACAACATGAAGAGTTGTGACGCCTTCCGGCGGCGTGTGGAGGCTGTGGTGGACAATGAGGCAGACATATTGAATAAATTGTCTCTTTATACCCTTGTATACATGTGCTAAAATTATATTTATGTCAGGTCGCTGGTTGTTGTAATATAAACAATTTGGTGAATTATCTATTATTTTGTAAGTTTTGCTTCCTCACCCTTTACCACTACTACTACTACTACTACTACTACTACTACTACTACTACTACTACTATGTACTCTTGGTTCACTGAATTAGTGTGCTGTCGTGTTAAATATGCTTTCTATCGAACCACAAATCGTAGTCTACGAAGAGAAAAGAGAATGTTGCGCTTTTCATATCTGTATTGTCTTGAGAAGTTTTCTGATAATTCTTGCTGAATTTAGCAGACATCATTTTTGCACTACATTTATTCCTAGGTTAAGATCAAGTTTTTCAAACATTGATCTCAGACATTTTGCCAGATTTCCCAAGGCTCCAGTTATAATCACCATCATATCATAACCTTATTAAATTTCCTGTCCCACCACTTGCTCATTTCATACACCAATACAATGGTCTAGTTCTTTTGTTTCCTTTCTTTTTATTCTAGCGTCAAATCCACATGCCAAGACGATTACTATAAATAGTATCTTCTCGTCGACAACCATAATTTCCAATCGTTGTATTCTATTATTATTATTATTCAGTAGTTTTATTTTTATAGCGTGCTTTCACTTCACTACCGAGCGCAGCTCTGTGTGCCTTGGGAATGTGTTGTGGTTTGCTGTGATGCTCTTATGGTTACTGTATTAAAAGTGTTTTGCGTAGGATGTGTGCAGTGCCCAGTAGTGCAATTTTCTATATGTTACATATACCTGTAAGTCCTGGTGTTTTTGTTATGTATTTGTCTGAATACTTATCATTATTATTATTATTATTATTATTATTATTATTATTATTATTATTATTATTATTATTATTATTATTATTATTATTATTATTAAGGCGGTGAGCTGGCAGAATCGTTAGCCCGTCGAAAGAAATGCTTACCGGTATTTCGTCTGCACATTTCGAGAGCACATCTAACCCTGTCTGTATTCTTCTTTTCCACCATAGATCTTTTCTTTTGTCACTCTCATTATATTTCTTTTTCTGGACATCAACACCCACATTTTCTGCAACAACAATACTTGCTGCCTTGATCAACTTATTTGTTTCTGTGATGTTTTTTGTTCTGATGAATTTCAGAATTTCATTCACATTTTTCGTTTCTAGGCTCAATTTCCCAAATCAACCTTTTTTAAGGTTGCAAATAATGTTGCTATCGTTCTCCTGTAGCCTTGCCTTTATTCTGTCGTAGATTGCGTTTTGCCCTATCTGTCAGGTGACCATGAGTTTTATAATATTCCAAATTATCTATATGTATCTCATCGGGCAAGCTATCAATGTTCCTTTCTTTTGGTTTATTTCACCAGTGTTTTCTGCTATGATATTACTTCTATCAGTAGGAACTGTATTTTTATCGTTTTCTCTGCTACTGTTTTCCAATACCCGTCTTTTGATAGCTTCGAGCTATACTTCAGTGAACCAACGATATATTTCTTATTTCTCCAGTTGATCACATAATCTCTGTTCCGTGAGTTGAAACAATCCTCTTTCTCTCCAGTGGTCACGCATACGTTGTCGGTATCCGCTAATATGAATACCATTTTCGTCTACAGGGTTGCTCAGGTAGTAACACTCCATGACCATTTGTTTGTTCCATCTACCACGTATGTGCTGGTCCATTATTATTATTATTATTATTATTCAGTAGTTTTATTTTTATAACGTGCTTTCACTTCACTACCGAGCGCAGCTCTGTGCGCCTTGGGTATGTGCTGTGGTTTGCTGTGGTGCTCTTATGTTTACTGTATTGAAAGTGTTTTGCGTAGAATGTGTGCAGTACCCAGTAGTGCAATTTTCTGTATGTTATATATATTTGTAAGTCCTGGTGTTTTTGTTATGTATTTGTCTGAATATTTTTTTATTATACCTAAGGCACCTACTATGATAGGAATTGTTTCTGTTTTTAGATTCCACATTCGAGTTATCTCTATTTCCAGGTCTTTGTTATTATTATTATTATTATTATTATTATTATTATTATTATTATTATTATTATCATTATTATTATTATCATTATTATTATTATTATTATTATTCAGTAGTTTTATTTTTATAACGTACTTTCACTTCACTACCGAGCGCAGCTCTGTGCGCCTTGGGTATGTGCTGTGGTTTGCTGTGGTGCTCTTATGTTTACTGTATTGAAAGTGTTTTGCGTAGAATGTGTGCAGTACCCAGTAGTGCAATTTTCTGTATGTTATATATATTTGTAAGTCCTGGTGTTTTTGTTATGTATTTGTCTGAATATTTTTTTATTATACCTAAGGCACCTACTATGATAGGAATTGTTTCTGTTTTTAGATTCCACATTCGAGTTATCTCTATTTCCAGGTCTTTGTATTTTGAAAGTTTTTCCATTTCTTTTAGAGAAACGTTGTCATCTGCTGGTATTGAAACATCAATTAGAAGGCATTTTTTTCCTTCATGATCTTTGACAACTATATCTGGTCTATTTGCCTTAATTTCTCTATCTGTGTGTATTGGCATATCCCAGAGTATGGTTGCTTTCTCGTTTTCTGTGACCTTTTCTGGCGTGTGTTTATACCATCTTTTTTCTGTTGCTATTCCATAATGTTGGCAT
>NC_142932.1:76906450-76923950 GCF_046866305.1 Octopus bimaculoides
TATGTGTCGATAGCCAGCTGGAGGAGATGTTCTCCTGGGGCTAAAAGCAACAGCAACATCCACATTTAAGTGGCAAATATACTCCACATATATATATATATATATATATATATATATATGTATATATATATATATATATATAGAGTTATTAATATTTCTAAGTCTCTCTAAAGGAGACTACGGCAGCGGTACTGGAAATTAATAGTTATCGCCAAGTCAACATGGCAGTCCCAAAATTAGGACGAAAGCTGCCGTGAATTAGCTCTAAGACTTAGAAATATTAATAACTCTATTTCTGAAAACCAGTAGATAGATTCCACTGAAATTAGATAAATAACCTTCGAACAGACAGTCAGTAGCGCCGCCTGGCTGGAGCTTGGCTGCTCTGCATTGACAAGGGGCAACACCCTGAAACTAGTCTAGTCTGCAGATGCCAAACCGGCAAGGGGAAGCTGCTGACCTCCCCTGTTCGGAGGTTATAAAGGACACAGGTTTCGTGTGTCACATAGCTAGCTAGAGGCGATGGCTTCTTGGAGCTAATTCACGGCAGCTTTCGTCCTAATTTTGGGACTGCCATGTTGGCTTGGCGATAACTATATATATATATATATATATATGTATATATATATATATATATATATATATATATATATATATATATATATATATATATATATATATATATATATATATATATATATATATGTATGTATGTATATGTATATATATATATATGCATATGCATATATATATATATATATATATATATATATATATATATATATATATATATATATATATATATATATATATACATATAGGAGAGGCTGTGTTGACAAGAAGTTTGCTTCCCAAACACATGCTTTCATGGTACTGCGTGGCACATTGGGGCAAGTGTGATTTATTATATCCTCGGTCCGACCAAAGTTTTCTGAGTGGATTTGGTAGACGGAAAATGTATGAGCCCGTCGTATATATATATATATATATATATATATATATATATATATATATATATATATATATATATATATATATATATATTATTCAATATATTAAACTAGCAAACACACCCGTCCTTTGGACGGTTTAAGTTGCTTTAATGGTATTTTTGCACCAAATAATTGAACTACCGAGAAGATTTATAAAGAGTACGGCAATCTATGTTCCCGATTAACCCAGGAAAATGAAACTGAAGGCTAGTTATTGTGGGGGTCGTTGCATTTTAATGATCATAGAACATATAAATTTGCAAGCCATGAAAATAGAGGTAGTGAAGTGCTTTGGTATTAGATTACGGATAATGACTACAAAATATAATTGTTTTACATGAAAGCGAAATTTCTTGTCAGAAACAGCCACATAAATGGTGTAATGAAATTGAAGGAAGACGTTGAAACTTCCCCTCTAATTGTTTATTTTTTTCAACAGTAAAGGAAGCTATTTTTTCGGAGAGATAAGCTAACAAAAGCCCTTTTATTCTGTCTTCCCACAGAGCCTGCCTATAAATTAACAGCGAATGCTGCATGAAGTTAAATTGGTATGCAGCTTTCTGAAAGATACGTACAGCTTTCGTTGGTGGAAGCAAAACTCTTATTTAAAGGTTGATTCTTTGGGACGAGTCATATACGATTGTTGAAAAAGGCTAATACGATAATACTAAAACGTATTTGATACAATGGACAACAGTCGAAATATCATAATGGAAGGGTAAATAAGCAGCCTTAAAGTGAAACAACGCATTGGTAGGTAAACAAAGGTATCGACAAATAGAAGGGAAGGAAAGAAACATCACCTTTCAAGTAACTCAGAATAGGTGAAGGTAAGCTTGCCAAAGTTTTATGCAGTTTAAATATGGAGATCAAGATTGTTTAGTATTAGATATTCATCGCATACAGTGTTCCTAGTCAATTTAACCACTGTGGCGGGCGGACAGTCGAAATAAATAAAGCGACAAAATCCTTTCACTTTTATAAAAAAGATTAAAAAAAGATAAATAGATATATACATGCATACATACATACATATATACATACATATATGTTGTTGTTGTTGGCACTCCGTCGCTTACGACGACGAGGGTTCCAGTTGATCCGATCAACAGAACAGCCTGCTCGTGAAATTAACGTGCAAGCGGCTGAGCATTCCACAGACACGTGTACCCTTAACGTAGTTCTCGGGGATATTCAGCGTGACACAGTGTGACAAGGCTGACCCTTTGAAATACAGGCACAACAGAAACAGGAAGTAAGAGTGAGAGAAATTGTGGTGAAAGAGTACAGCAGGGTTCGCCACCATCTTCTGCCGAAGCCTCGTGGAGCTTTAGGTGTTTTCGCTCAATAAACACTCACAACGTCCGGTCTAGGAATCGAAACCGCGATCCTATGACCGCGATTCCGCTGCCCTAACCACTTGGCCATTGCACCTCCACACATACATGCATATATATATATATATATATATATATATATATATATATATATATATATATATATATACATACACGCAGACAGACATGAGTAAATATATACACATGTTTATACATTCTTTTATTCATTTATATGTTTAAGTTATTTGACTGCGGCCATGCTGGAGCACCGCCTTACAAAAGAATCATGTCCATTTATGTCCATTTACGCGGGAGCTCTGGGCAAAATGTTTAGTGCATGATCATCCTTGGGAAATAAATAATGTGTGTATAAAGTTTGGTAAAAAAATAGGTTGAGAATTGTGGAAATGTAAGCATTTAGTGTTCCTAGACAATTTAACCACCGATGCTGGTGGACAGTAGAAATAAATAAAAAAATAAATGAATAAATAAATAAATAAATAGACAAAATCCTTTTAGTTTTATAAAAACATTAAAAACACAATTACACATACACTTACATACCCACATATACATACACGCAAACATACACACACGCACACACACACATACACACACACACACACATACACACACACACACACACGCGCGCACACACATATGAAAAAATACGAATGGCTTTTCTGATAATTTTACCACGTTAATAATTAGATGCTTAAATACCTTATGATTTATAGACATCTAGTTACTGAAGTGGAAAATTATCAGGTAAGCCATTTCTCTACATCTTTCCTATGCGTATATATGTATGTACATATGTATGTATGTATGTGTGTATGTATGTATGTATGTATGTATGTATGTATCTACATATATATACATATATACATATGTGTGTATATATACATATGTGTGTATATATACATATGTATATATATATATATATATATATATATATATATATATATATATATCTATATATATATATATATATATACAGAGAGAGAGAGAGAGAGAGAGACAGTGAGAGACAGATAGACAGAGACAGAGAAACAGAGAGACGTGTGTGTATATATATATATGTCTGTGTGCGTGTGTATATGCATGTATATACATATATATATGCATATATACATAAATACATATATATATATATATATATATATATATATATATATATATATATATATATATATATAGAGAGAGAGAGAGAGAGAGAGAGAGAGAGAGAGAGTGAGAAACAGATAGACAGAGATAGAGATAGAGAGATGTGTGTGTTTATATATATATATGTGTGTGTGTGTGTGTGTGTGTGTGTGTGTGTGTGTGTGTGTGTGTGTGTGTGTGTGTATGTGTGTGTGTGTATCTATGTACGTATGTATGTAGCTAGATATGGGAGCACAACAACACAGCAAGTGCTACAACTTAGCAAGTACTAACAAAACAAGTGCGAAATAAGCAAGTTCCTAATTTCGGCAAGTGCTCATCACACCAAGACCCGCACAAAAATGAAAGTATTGATCAGCAGAAATTGACCTCTTAACTTTTGAAATATCAACTATAATAGCCTTTGAGAAAGTCTTAGACAATATTGCATCCGGAGCCGTTACCTCGCAGGTATCTCTTCACCGAATAATAAGTGATACACTACTAGGCATGACAAAAGAAGAATTGGTTAGAGTTCCGAAACGAAAGGCATTGACATGCGGAATTCAGAGGAAATTCAAGGAAAGTTGAAGGAGGGCTTCCACCAGAACCAGCAACGGTCGCCGACGTGCTGATCCATGCACAGTACCAAACTGCAACTCACGGAGCTGATGAGGTTCGATTCTTGATGATGTCCGATCGAATCTTTATTTTTGCCACAGACAGCATGCTTAGACAGTTAGGACAAGCCACAACCATTACGTGCGACGGTACATTCACATAAGCGCCAAGGCAATTTTAGCAGATATATACGGTGCACTTCATAAATCTCGCCTTAGAGTTCGCTTTTATTTATGCTGTTCTTCCGTCATAAGCTCAAGCTATTTATGGCCGTTTGTGAGACGTTATACTGTGTCAGTTTCCTAAATATTCACTTCAATATGAGGACAGACTTTGAAATATCAGCACAGAAGGCTCTCAGGCAGGTCTTCTCCAACTGTCAATTACAAATTTGCTTTTTTTTTCCCCACTTTTTGCAAGCTATATGGTGGAAAATCCAGGCACGTGGACTACGAAACGCTTACATCGAAAATGAGCAGGTGAGGCACAATAGTTTGTGCGCTTTGGCGCTTCTACCGGCAGCGGTTGTTGTAAATGTGTATGAAAACATAGATGAAGATATATCTTAAGCAAATATTGCCACTAAGGATTTACAGCCCTTAGTTTCATACTTTGAAGACACTTATATCGGAAGATCAATGCGGCATCAAGCCCACTTTTTACCCCTAATTTATGGAAAGGCAGAGAACGACCTCTAAAAGGAATCCCGAGAAAAATAAATCAACTAGAAGGATGGCACAGGTGAACGCGAACATAATCTGATTGTTCTCAACCTACCACTTGGAGGTTCATTAATGGTATTAAGGAAGAAGGAGCCCTGCAACATGCAGCTTTGCTACATATTCTTATAAGCGAAAATGCTCCGGGTCCAAGAAAAAAGCAAAGAGATATCAACTCAAGTATTTCAAGTCTTATTGAACACCACACCTAACGGTGCAGTGATGACAAAAGACTTCTATCGCGGTATTGCTTACAACGTCATCATGAATGTCTGAGAGCTGAACAAAAAATTATTAAAGTATATAGTAATATTTTTGTCGTTGTGTGCTGTGTTTAAACACATCTTGCTGAAATGGTGCTTGGTGATTTGAGGCATTTGCTATATTGAGGGGACTTGTTGAGCTGGGCACCGCCGAAATTGGTAACTTGCTTAGTTTGTACTTGCTATTTTAGAGCTTGGTAAGTCGTGGGACTTGCTGAAATGTTATCTGCTAAGATTCTACTTGATATTTTATTTGCCCAGTTAGGGTGCAATCGATATATATATATATATATATATATATATATATATATATATATATATATATATATATATATATATATATATATATATATATATATATATATGTGTGTATATATATGTATATATATATAAACATATATATGTATATATATGTATACATATAGGGACAGATATATACATATGTATATATACATACACACATATACATACATAGATACATATGTGTGTATGTGTGTATGTGTGTGCGCGCGTGTGTGTGTCCATATAAATAATTAGTGCGTAGCTTCAAAAACATGTTTTAATACAATATATCAGTTCTAGAGTTCGTATTGGATCTACGAGATTTTCTCATTCATATAATAAATAACCTTACCAAGTTCTACATACAACTTCAATTTAATCATAGCCTAAGCCATATCCATATTTTATATATACTTTATCTACAAATATTATTATAACCTGGTGTGAGACAATCACAACAGGTATGGGCGTCTATATATATATATATATATATATATATATATGATATATATATATATATATATATATATATATATATATATATATATATATATATATGATATATATATATATATATATATATATATATATATATATATATACACATATGTATATATAGATATATATATATACATATATATATATGTATATATGTATGTATATGTGTGCGTGTATATATATATATATATATATATATATATATATATATATGTAATTTCTTTCTTAAAATACTACAGTGAAATGTTATATTGAACCTTGAAAACTATTGTATATTAATTACTTTAGACTTTTGCGCTATACTTGCCGCATTAATCTGATTTATTGCTTTCGTACGATTTTCTTTGCTATAGTTTCCATTCTATGGGTTCTGCATCAACGAAATTTGATTAATTTACATTGAATAACTTCTGTTCATCCTTTGCATGTTCGCGGATATGTGTATACTAGTTAACAGTTGCTAGCTTTGTTGTAATACAGTGTTCTATCAAATAATACAAGCGCTCTATGTATTTCAGTTAGTATAGTATCAACGACGACATATATATATATATATATATATATATATAAGATACCCATGATAGCGAATGTAGCGTAGATGGTGAAGGTGGTGTGATTGGGTGAAGTCGCTCAATATTGGTTACAACCATTTATATGTGGCATGAGTCATTGACATGAGTCATTGACAGATGGAATGTGAGAATATGTGTTCTGAAGATCCATTAAACAGCCCAGTCGACTATGATGCAAATAGGTGCCTCAGAGTATTGCATGTCATCTTTTAGAATAGCAGTCGTGTTGTCTAATGTATAAATGCGTATTTCAATGGATTG
The DNA here is from genome assembly GCF_046866305.1 of Octopus bimaculoides. Lineage (NCBI taxonomy): Eukaryota > Metazoa > Mollusca > Cephalopoda > Octopoda > Octopodidae > Octopus > Octopus bimaculoides. The sequence continues at coordinate 76,913,142 of NC_142932.1, forward strand.
CAAAGCGGTGACAACGCAGGAGTTTATATACACGCGCGCACACACACGCACACACGCACACACACGCACGCACGCACACGCACGCACACACACACACACACACACACACGCACACACATATATATATACATATGAGTGGCTGTGCGGTAAGTAGCTTTCTTACGAACCACATGGTTCTGGGTTCAGTCCCACTGCGTGGTATCTTGGGCAAGTGTTTTCTACTATAGCCTCGGGCCAACCAAAGCCTTGTGAGTGGATATGGTAGATGGAAACTGAAAGAAGCCCGTCGTATATATGTATATCTATGCGTGTGTGTATGTTTGTGTGTGTGTTTGTCCCCCTAGCATTGCTTCTCAACCGATGGTGGTGTATTTAGGTTCCCGTCACTTAGCGGTTCGGCAAAAGAGACTAATAGAATAAGTACTAGGCTTACAAAGAATAAGTCCCGGGGTCCATTTGCTCGGCTAAAAGCGGTGCTCCAGCATGACCGCAGTCAAATGACTGAAACAAGTAAAAGAGTATATATATACATGTGTATGTAGGTATATATATATATATATATATATATATATATATATATATATACTAACACACAGGGTACGATGGGTAAATTGTCGCCATTTTATATATTTTAATTTCACGCATGCGCTTTGTTTGTTTTTGATTTTGTTGACTACACAGTATAGTAGGGTAAGTTGGACACCGTCTGTGAGAAAACAGTACCATGACACAATTCACTTTGCCAGAAATTTGGAAACGACATGCTGTACTGCTTGGCATTCGCGCCGGGACCTCCAATACGAACAGTTCGAGTGTTTGGGTGTCAATCTGAGGAGGGTGCAGAGGATTCGGAAAGAGTTGGATGAGTTTAATGGTGATTACGAAGATGCAACATCTCGGAAAACTCACTCCGATTGTTCTGATAAGACAAGAACTCCTGAATTTGTTGGTGAGATTCAGGCCATGATTGACAACGAACCCTCCAAGTCAATTAGGTCCATTGCCATAGACATGAGAGTGTCTGAGATATTTATCAGGCAGGTAGTGCATGAAGACATTCGGTATTCCTCATACAAAATGAGAAAGGGCCAATTTTTTATCCCAAGCCATCAAGGACAAGGGGAAAGCCTGTGCTACGAAGCCTGTGCTACGAAGCCTGTGCTACGAAGCCTGTGCTACGAAGCCTGTGCTACGAAGCCTGTGCTACGAAACAAACTCAAGTGCTGCCCAGGGTCGAGAGGGTGGCTGCTGAAGAACCTACGTCTTTCAACATCACTCTGCAGCATGCCACACAAGTAGGAGAACCCCGTCGGGGTTGTCAGGAAATTTCTGCTGCCACATCATACATACATACATATATACATACATACATACATACATACACACATACACACACACAGACACGCAGACACACACTGACACAGGCACAGACACAGACACAGACACAGACACACACGCGCACACACACACACACACACACACACACACACACACACACATCTATATATATATATATTTATATATTAGGAGAAAAGATTTTGGATCCTTATGGTTTGACGGGCAACATTTTTCATTAATGTTTTATGTAGTGTTTTTGGTACCGAAACACTTTCAAACTTCGTATACTTGTATATTTTGTATTATAGAACAGATAAAAAATTTTGTATTCGAATTTATTTCATGGAAAAAGTTGTCGTATTTCGGTAATTTCAACCAATCACTGACGTCTATTGAGGTGAAAACAATTAATGGCGTGGAATATAAACAACGGTGTTACGGGATCTTTTCCCTTGAATAAAATTAGTCCCGTTGTTTGTCAACAACAACTACCCGTGTTACTCTTATTTATGACATCGTTCGTTCGTTTGTACTGGTCCTAGCTTTAGGGTTAGTTTTAGGATTACGGTTAGGGTTATGATTATTTTTGCCATAACCTCACTCATAACCCTAACTCTAACCCCAGAACTCATAAACATAACCCTAACCCTAACCCCAACCCTAAGCCTAAAACCCTAACCCTAACTCTAAAACCCGAACCCTAACCCTAAAACCCTAAACCCTTACTAGGGAATAATGATATAATTAAACAGGGAATAACACTCTTGACACTAGTAAAAATTAATTGTTTATAAAAAGAGCAGTAACTGTATTCAGCTGAATAGACGTCAGTGATTGGTTGAAATTACAGAAATACTACAACTTTAACATGAAATAACTTATTAAGAACTAACTTTTGTTAAGAAGGCTAAGAGAAAAAGATATTTTATATGACACATTCTACCAGTATCCCAAGTTTGAAAGTGTTTCGTTAAGAAAACAAATGTTGCCCGTCAAACCATAAAGATCCAAGATTTTTTCTCTAAGAGTTAAGATTGAGAAAAGAACCTTTTTAGAAAGTCGATAGACACTAACCTTTGGGAAGTGATTTTAACGTTTTCAAGCACGTGTTATTATATATAGTGAAAATTGTTTTCAGTAAAATTGTTGTTGACGAAGCAATCTTATGAAATATTCTCCTTTTGCCTTCCGAACACACACACACACACACACACACACACACACACTCTCTCTCTCTCTCTCTCTCTCTCTCTCTCTCTCTCTATCTCTCTCTCTCTATGTATATATATATATATATATATATATACATTTAAAATTTAAAAAAATTTTAAATACGTATAATTTGATTAGTATGTTTAAATGCTGAGAAGAACACCGGCACAGTTTAGGCCACAATAGATTAAATGATGTTTCGGTAGCAGACTCGAACTTTCAGTCCTGAACCTTCTCATTTATCTACACCAAATTATGCAGTATTCTTCGATCTCTTTTGTTTGTACAAATGATTGGGTGGAGTTTTTCTCACTCACGTGTTTGAACTTAATAATGAATTCTGTCGTAACACATCATTGCGAGTTTGATCGCCACCGATACTTTGTATTTATAAGTCATCTGTTTGAGACCTGTTTGAGACAATTTCTTAAGGTTGGAAGTGTCTAAAAAAAAAAAGTCTAGTTTTCAACTCCTTGCTTTCACATTATGGTGGTCATTCATAAAAGGAGTTTTCGAAGAATATATTTCTATACATAACGATGTGTGTGTGTGTATGCTTGCGTGCGTATGTGTGTAAAAGATGCTAAGATTTAAGTATTGGGTTCTCAAAATTTCGTTCGTTTACTTTCTACTTGGCAATCAATCCCTTGTCAAATGTCAAAAAGCAGGTAATATTAATCTTTTACCTTTAACTTGTTGTAGTCATTAGACCGCAGCCATGCTAGGTCACCGCCTTGAAGACAGTTTAGTCGACTGAATCGCACCAAGAACTTATTCTTTTTCTAAGCTTGCTACTTATTCTATCCGTCTTTCGCCGAACCGCTAAGTTACGGGGTCATAAACTCACCAACACCAGTTGTCAAGCGGTGTTGGTAGGGGAGGGACACAGACACAAAGACAAACATATGCGCACACACACACATATACAACGTGCATCTTTCAATTTCAGGCTACCAAATCCACTCACAAAGTTTTGATCGGCCCGAGGTTATAGTAGAAGACACTTGCTGGAGGTGTCATGCAGTGGGACTGAACCTGGAACCATGTGATTGGGAAGCAAGCTTTGTACCACACAGCCGTGCTAGCGCCTATTCAAATTTTCATAAAGGACAAGCAAAAGTAGCAGAGAAAGGACAGAGTTAGAAAAGAAATATGTTTCGTGCTAATTCAAACGATATTAGAAAGTATTAAAATAAATGATGGGTTGAGAGACGATTGAATTTATCTACGAACCCAATATATTCATAAACGCTGCAGATGTTCAAAAGTGGGCAAAATCGCCCACAAGATTCAAATCATATTACGTTGAATACTGTTCTACAGTTGAAACTATTAAACGAAAGAGACGTAACCGCCACCTGCTACAAATGAATTTAGCACAAGTACACAAACCACTAAACCAGTGATTCTCAACCGGGGTTCATGTGGCCCTTAGGGATCCATATGGTCCTTGGGGGTCCATATGGCCCTCGAGGGTCCATATGGCCCTCGGGGGTCCATATAAGATTTTGTTCTTAAAATTTATGTGCAATAAATTGGTTATACTTCTACAATGCACAAAATATTTTAACATATTTTTTAATAGGCGCAAGCGTGGCTGAGTGGTAAGAAGCTTGCTTCCCAAACACATGGTTCAGGATTCAGTCCCGCAACGTGGAATCTTATACAAGTGTCTTCAACTATGGCCTCTGGCCGGTCAAACCTTGGAAATGGATTTGGCAACGCAAACTGAAAGAAGCTCGACGTATGTCTATGTGTGTGTGTGTGTGTGTGTGTGTGTGTGTGTGCCTTTGTGTTTGTCCCATCACCACCATTTGACAAGTGCTGTTAGTGTGTTTACGTCACTGTGTGTTTGTGTACACGCATACACATACATATTATGAGAACTCGAAATCAAACATTAAATAAAAAAAGAAATAGATATTGAGTGGGGCCAGGTGTGGAATGAACTCATATCTCCATATCTACAAAATATTTCTATTGTTGTTCTTTACCGATTTGTCACGTTTTGTTGGTTTTCCAGTGAGGAATTCGATCGTAATATTTATTACGAAAATATCGTAGTTTTACAAAATTTATAGCTTCTAGAACAGAGAATCAGTAAGAACCGATATTATATTGTGCTGTTTGAAGAAGTAATAGGTCAAGTGACACAAATGAACTCCAAAACATATTGATCTGCCGCATGAAATATAATCTACATTAGGCATAAAATCTCTTTTTCGTTGCGAATAGTAGAAAAGGCAAGCGATATTAAGAGAATTTTTGATAGCATATTTGATATATAGTTGTCAGTAATATCATAAATTTCCCTTGATATAAAAATCTATCCCAACAATGCCTATCGGCAGTTACGTAATGTTGGACGATTGAATGGGATTCCTGATTTCCATTTGAAAATGTTACACAACAGAGACTTTCATTTAAGTATTCGTAGCAGACAGAGAAAGCCGACAAAATGTTTTTCGAGAGTTGCATAAAACACGCACGCATATACGCACACGCACACGTGAACACACGCACACACACACACACACACACACACACACACACGCACGTTCTTCCCCCCCCCCTCTCTCTCTCTCTCCCCTTCTTCCAGCACAGACACTTAATACAGACATTACAGGTGAAATAAAACAAATGCAAAATAGATATTTAATACGCCTTGCCTCACTTATAAGTTAAAAGAGCTATTTAGATATATTGCATGCTCTTCTCCAGATGCTAATTAAAGTTATCGCATTGTCAGAAACACTTCTGCATCTTCAACAGATGTTTTAGGGTCAAACGTTTAACCCCCTAATCTATGCCCTTCGCCTAAGTGGGGCAAGAAAGAAAGAACTGAAATAGCCTTCGCCTAGAGAAGGTTTCCAACTCCAGACTATTGTCCCACAGCCACCTTAAGCTGGTCTCAGATAACATGTGTGCCTCACTAGTGGCTTTCATCAATTCTTTGAGTTTCAAACCAGTTTTCCAGAAGAAATGGCTTACAGATCTTGCTTAGAAACCGCAGCATCAGAATTCAGCAGATTATAAGCCTAAGCCTGCATTTCATTGTTTGACAAGAGCCTCATCGGCTAAATCTCAGTGTTAGGCTTAACTATGGAACGAAATCAAAGACCAACTCCGTGCTTCTAGCATAATAAATCAATGATTTGAAGATTTATAAATTTATGCAACAAAATATAAAGCTACAACATTTATAAACATAGAATCTCCACGGACCTTGCTAGTATTTATAATTAATTATACATCATTTTTGATCTATAATTCTCAGCATAATATTTTTTGCAACAATATTTAAAGATTATAATCTTTGTATTACTGCATTATGATGATCAATTAATTCAGCTAAATTCTGCTACTTGACCTATATTGTTTCTTCTGCATTTGTTCAGACTTGATCAAACTCATCTTTGATCAAAGGACTACATTATTTATTTGTATTGTTTCTTCAGCGACTCTAGAAACATAATCCACAGATACACGAATCACCGAGATTGACCTAAGATATATCTGTGTTATCTTTTGCATATAATTGCTCTGCGGACATAAGCTAGTTTTTGATGAATACAAAACAGTAGTGAGTATATCAGTTAGCAAAACAAAAAAATAATACTCAACAATATTACATATTTTTATAACAAAACCTCATAATAAAAGTGGTAACAGAAAAGAAATTGTACTCTGAAAAATGAATAAAGCTCAAATACTAAGATGAAAACCTAACACAAATACTTTCTCGTTCAAACCTACATTCGATATGAAACTGCAGAAGATCTTAGCATAAATCAGGAATAATTTTTCGCTTGAGCAAACAGAGAAGAATATTACAAATCATTTCAGAAATATATAAGATATATTTGGTTTTGTTAGGTTTCTGATGTAAGAATTGTTACCTAAAAGAACAAAGTATAATTAGTAATATTATAATCGAGTTTACTGTGTTCCACTGACGTAGTTTTTGCAGCTTGTTAAGAATTTCTTGGCAAGACCTCATCACGGAGGAAAGGTCATATAAAGGGCCTGACTGAGTAACCTACAAGATACCATCAGCATGAGACAGTAAAAATTACTCAGTTGTGTGCTACGCATGTCCAAGAAGGGACTTATGAACCACTCTCCCAAGAGGAATCCGTTAAGAGGCGAGGCAAAATTGTCAAGGTTTGGTTGAAGACTATGGAACAGGACTTGGTGGATATGAGCTTGATCTGGGAGCAGTCATACAGCAGGACTTACAACCATGCTGAGTGAATATCTGATTTAGCGGGAGTAACCGAGACTAAGAGAGAATCTGAATAATTGGCCACCCCAACGATAAATATCTAAATAATGACATTGTATTTTTAGCCATTGTAACAACAAACTGGCAAGTTAAAGTTATTGGCGAAAAGAAAAGAAACCTTATTTTCCACGAGCTTCTAGATTCTGAAAACTAAAAACTCCAACAAACGAGAATTACAGGTTTCATGAAAAACTATTTATTAATTGCTGACAGGATCATGGAGATCAAATGATGTTAAATAATTCTAAAGTGCCATCAGTGTGATAAGAATATTAAAATAAATGAAAAGTATATTTAATGTTTAGAACAGTAAATAACCAAAGCAAAAAATTAATGTAATGGAAGAAAAACTATTAGTTAAAGTGTTTGATTGGCAAATACGGGTGACAACTGTGAGAAAGTTTCACTCATGTTAGAAATTTTCAATAAATTTCTAGCCATGTTCTGACTAACAAAGAAACATTAATAGTCATATTGTTAAATAAATAAACGGAAATTTCTGTATGTTGGTGTAGATAAAAGAAATGTTCGAAGATTTGTATTGGCGTCTGCATGATAAATAATAGATTAAACTTACTTTAGATATTTAGTGTTCCAAGCATGAAATATGCTTGTATCCATTAAATATAAAATAATCTGTTGTTGAAATCTCCCAATAATTACATTGCATGATCATATACGTATACCAGAAGATAACAGATCATTTTAACATAACCCTGTTAAACTTGCATTAAAACATGACAGCTACTTTCAAAATATATTCGCAGATTTATATATGTGAAATGCAACAGCCAGGATCTAGTGAAGATGCATGGCCTTGTGGTTAGGGTGTTATGCTCACAATCGCATGATAGTGGTGTCTACTCCCAGACCGGGCAGTGCGTTGTACTCTTGAATAATACACTTCATTTTACATTGCTTCAGTCCGTTCAGCTGTAAATGAGTACCACCAATAGCTGTGAGGGACCGGTATCCCATTTAGGACTGGGCTGTAATGTTATTTACTTATATACCAAAGAAACCGGGGTTAAATTCCGGTCTTATGAGTCCTAGATGTCATTAAAAAAACCAAAGGGATAAATAAGCAATGCCCAACATCTAAGCTAGAACAAATCAATGTATACCTTGTACGTATTTCCCAGTAGGCATTTTTATAATCGATTTTGAAAATATAAGTTGGGACATAAAGCAATTTATATCATTTTTTTCTTTGTTTCAGTCATTAGACTGCGACCATGCTGGGGCACCGTCTTGAAGAACTTTTAGTCGAACGGATCGATCCCAGTACATTTCTTTTTCTAACCTTGCTGCTTATTCTCTCTATCTCTTTTTCCTGAACCACTGATTGTCAAGCTGTGGTAGGGAAAAAACATTGATTGTCAAAGAACCAAATCTAATCACAAGGCTTTAGCCGATCCGAGGCTATAGTTGAAGACACTTGCGCTTAGATGCCACGCTTGTATACAAGCCATAATATTTTGCATCATTTTAAGGTAAGTTACTTTCTTTTTCTTTTAGTTCTCGAGTAGAAGAAACTTGATGGTTGTGCTTATGAATAATTAGTTTCAGAAATATATATATAGTTCTGAGCAGATTCATTTCAAGAAGAAAATGTTAAGAAACCTGGAAATCTTGCATTAATATACGAAAAGACGAAAAGAAAAACTCTCGTTAAATCTCATTAAATCTCGTTTCCATTATTGCAGGCCTCTTTTAAAAGAAATCAAAGAAATAAGATACAAATTATATCCAATTTAAATATCCAGTGAAAACAACAAATTCAAAATTGTCTTGTGCTTTTCTTTACTCCAAGGAAAATAAAATTGATTTATTTCCATTTTTAATGTATTTCTTTAGCAAAATAGAATGCAACAAGATGTGAAGTTCAAGAGATGAAATTAAACAGAGTAAATCATTTTCCATTATTTAAAGTAGAGTAGTTGACCATAGCTGTCAACTCACCACTCCACAGTTACCCAATAATAATTAATGGAAAAACTGTGTTAAGGTTCTAAAAAAATAAATACCAAATATTAAAACCTAGTTAAATATTTGTTCTACTTCAGGTCAATGTTTATCTCTATCATGTATATATACATACACACACACACACACACATATATACTTGTATGTATGTATATATAAATATATATATATATATATATATATATATATATATATATATATATATATATATATATATATATATATATATATATATATATATATATATATATATATTTATATATACATACATACATATAGGTATATTTATGTATATATATATATATATATATATATATATATATATATATATATATATATATATATATATGTGTGTGTGTGTGTGTGTGTGTATACACATACAGATGTTTATGCATTCATACATGTGTGTGTGTGCGTGCGTTTGTGCGTGGGGGGGGAGTATTAATTTAAATTGAGGAGGAAGGACTAAATTTAGCTCCGATGCAAATTAGCAGCTGTCATGTTTGTTATTGGAAGCTGGTTGTACAGAAATAATCTTTCGGAAAAGAATCTCAAAGGAAGAAAGGAGAAGAAAAAGAACGAAAAAATGAAAGTTTTCACTATAGAAATAAAGAAGATAAAGCTATACGAAAGTGAACTAATAAAACGCATCCAAAATAGACAATAATTTCAATAGAAGGTTAATTTTAATTATCAGAATTTAATTTTGACCAGTTGACGTCCTCTGAATTTTAAATGAGGCATTTTTATGGAGATGGTTATATCAATGTACGGATTAAGGTTCAGGTTTTGTGTCTGGTTTTCAATGCTATTACTAAAGCAATGTTCAAAACCTGACGATAGAAGCCTCTTTTAGTTCCATGTACATGCAATCTAAAACATCACTGACCTACTCTCAAATACAGTGAAGGTGCTTGGCCTAGTGGTTAGGGTGTTGTACTCACCATCGATCATACAACCGTGGTTTCGATTCCTGGGTGGAGAGGTGCGTTCAGTTTTTGAGCAAACACTCCATTTCACGTTACTCCAGTCCACTCAGCTGTAAATTAATAACCATCTACGAATTGATGTCTTATTCAAAGGAAGAGTTGCGACGTGAGCCACTTATCAATCGCAGAAACAGTGTAACTAGCCCTATGACTCCTAGAACTGGAGACTATATATTTTGATCTCAAATACACAGCGATAAACGTAAAAGCTGTATAACAAGTCGGATCATATGTATGTGTATATCTATCTATCTGTCTGTCTTTCTGTCTCTCTCTCTATATATATATCTATCTATCTATCTATTTATCCATATATATATATATATATATATATATAATGATGATAATAATATTAGGGATAAAAATCCAAATTTATAGGGAAAATTCAATTTAATTTATCAAAATTAAAATTAAATTAAATTATCAATATATAATATATAAATATATAATTTAAAGAAAAAATCACAATTATTGAATTCCTCCATGAAAATCCACAGTCACATTTATTAGAATTCTAATAAACGCTAAGTTAAAAGTATAACGTTTAAAATTTTAGTTTAAACTAAAGCTTCGGTAAGTATTGCATTTATTTTCAGTAATATTGTTAAATGTCTTTCTTTTGATTTATTGGTAAAATAAGTATTTTTATATAAATTCATTTGATATTTATTGTTAGTCGATATATATACATTCATTTTATTATTGTTGTATTTTGACCCGAAGACTAGCTATATTTTTGAATAGAATTGATTTTCGATCGATTTGATTTTTATTTTATTTTCTATTTAAAAATATGATTATGAAACGCGTGTAGTCATTTTTACTATTTTAATATTTATTAGTTTGGACTTTTTCGATTTTTAATTTTAGGTTTTTTTAGTGTATTTACTTATTAAATTTTTCTATATGTGATTATGGATTTTCCCGGATGAATTCAATATTGTTGTTCGTAGTACTATTGCTATTCCTTCTTTTTATGCTGTTTTTGTCGTCTTTTTC
>NC_142932.1:76926450-76961450 GCF_046866305.1 Octopus bimaculoides
ACGGTGACACACAATTGATTCCATCGCCTTTTGGTTCGGTCTAATCATTATTTGATCCTTGTTCGACGTGAGTCAAATTGTTAATTGTTTGTTGAAGGTGTCCTGTAAGGGTGAACCTATTGTTGAACGTCTTTGTTAAATTATTCAATCTTTAGCTGCTGTTTTTGTGAAATACATTTTGTTTGATTCCCCATTTATGGGTGAAGGAGAGCAAAAAGGAACTATGGAGAGTGAACCAGTTCCAGCCGGTAGTTATGCTTCAGACACTGGAAGAAGTTTGACAGCTGACGTGTTACAGGTTCGAGAGATAAAGATGGACCAGAGGAAGCTGAAGGAGTTCAACAGACTCATAGAAAAAGATGGAACCTGTCTAAAGTTGACACCGCCCAGAAAGTTAACAGCGAACGTGATGAAGCGGACAGTAGTGTATAGAACTTTCTCCACAAAATCGAAAAAAATAGAAATAGCCACGGTGGAGGCTATAAAGGAATGTTTAAAGGAGGTGAAAAGCCTTATTAGCTATTAAACATTTACTGATATCTGCCGATAACAGCGTGAATATTCTATAATTCATTGTAATCCAACTTAATTCCATTCCTTCTACGGGAATTGTTAAACAGGACAAGGGAAAACACTTCTGAACTGTATACATCATTTGCTATCTGATGATGATACAGCTATCTAAGAGGTGCTCCATCCGGAAGTATTCACATTTAATAACAGCAACCGGTTACCAACCACCAACAGCCAACACCAGTAACACAAGTCACTAGCAATCAATTCAGTTAGCCGATGAAAATCTTTGCTTAGATGCTGTGGAATCTTGTTATTTATAAACAGATATCCAAACAATCGGTAGTGCTTTTGTTGTGTGATTCTGAATCAAACAAGTAATCAAAATAAGTACAAAATCGTACAAACGTTGTTGAGTATCTTCTCTTTTATAACAAATATTACCACAAGAAAAATGATACATCTGGTAAATTAGAAAATCGTGGGATTACACGCTGTGTCTTGGCCACTCCATTTCGTAACGATTCAGAATCTGACAATTAATGTCTAACCCAAGATATACCATAAACTACCTTTCTCTGATAATGAAGACAAAAACAAATATACTTTTAGATGCAGTATCAAATTTTTCCAATACTTTGTCATGACAAAGTAAAATAAACACTGCTGACGTCACACAAAATGTGATACGCCATTATCTTTGATTTTTGATATTCCATCTACTGTTAGAGTCTACTGTAGATGACTGTATCCAAATTTGTACTTAGTGTAGTGACACAATGGTACGGAAATAATTCTTGGGTGGTGTTGTAACTGCTGATTTTCCAATCAGACCAAAATACTATGTCTTCATTGTTTTGTTTTTGTTTTGCTTTTTATTTTGATTTGATTTTACATTGTAGATACTACGTGTCCATCTCAAATCGTGACAGAAGAGTGATAGATTTTGGTTGTTTTTAGCTTTTTAATTTTTTGTCTCGATGATGGGATGGGTTTAGATTAAAAACGTAAAGAGCTGGAACAAAACTTAAAACATTATCTCGAACACTTTAACGGCTCCACTGAATCGCCGTCTTTAATGTTTAACACTATCAGATATTAAACGTAAGTATGAGTGTATGTGTGTGGAAGGTGCGTGTGGGTTTGTATTAACTGCTTCACTTCTTTTCATTGGTTATTCATAAATACATACACACACATATGTATACCATACATACATATATGTATATAGTATATACGTAATATATATATTAACGTGATATTAGCGCCAAGTAGTGTTTAGCCATAAGCAAGGTTTAGGTCAGTTAAAGTATGTTTGTCACACACAAATACACACCACAAACATACATAATGCATATATATATATATATATATATATATATATATATATATATATATATATATATATATATATATATATATATATATATATATATATATATATATATATATATATATACATACATATATATATATATATATATATATATATATATATATTTATATATATATATATATATATTTATATATATATATATATATACATATATATATATACATAAACACACAAACACACACACATATATATACACATATAAATAGACATATATACATATATATATATGTGTGTGTATGTATGTATGTATGTATGTATGTATGTATGTATGTATGTATGTATTGGGTTGGCAACTAAGTACCCGCCGTTATATTTTTATTTAAATGTTTTAAAAGTTTTTATAAAAAAAATAACAACTAATTATTCAATAATGTATTCACCCTTGTTGTTTACAACTTTTTCCCAACGTTCAACAAGATTTTCAATACTTCATTTGTAGAAATCACTCGATTTCGGCTCGAAAAATTGATCCAACCAAGCTCTCAATTCTGCATCAGTATTGAACGGAACTCCGCGCATAGCATTTGAAAGAGATCGAAAGAGGTGGAAATCCGTTGGCGCCAAATTAGGAGAGTACGGCGGGTCTGGCAGCATTTCCCAGCCATGCATTTGAATGACTTCCTTGGTCGTATTGGTGATATGAGGGCGGGCGTTTTCATGCAGCAGAACTCCATGCTGACGATTAGGTCTTTTCTCTTGAATAGCCGTGTTGAGTCGTTCCATCTGTTAAACATAGAGTTCCGCGTTGACCGTTTGATTCCGTTCAAGCAATTCGTAATGGATAATGCCTTTCCAGTCCCAGCATACGCACAACATCGTTTTACTCGGATGAAGATCTTGTTTCACGCGAGGTGTAACCTGTTTACCGGGCTAAGCCATTCCTTATGCTGCTTCATATTGATATGCAGGCACTATTTTTCGTCGCCAGTAACGATTCAGTAAAGAAATCATTGCTTTTGTCTATGAGTTGAGCGGTGATGAGCAAGCAAACCAGCGGAGATTGTGGTTCGTTGATTTTTGTTGTTGTCACTTATATGTATATATATATATATATATATATATATATATATATATATATATGTATATTTTTGGGGATGAAAACTTCGCTGCTTCCCATAGATATAATAGAATATTTTCCAGTAAGACAGTTAGAATCTCGTATTCTACCCTTCCCAATATAGGTACCATCATAGCCAGGTTAAATAGAAAGAATATAAAATCAGCAAGAGGAATTAATAATAATAATATTACTATTGTCAATGCTGGTTTAAAACCCTAAAATGGTGATAATATTAAAGGAGATGTAAGAATTAGAAACAACAATACTAACACATCTAATAAGTACAGTAGAGACTGTTTATGCTAGCACAGGAATTACTGATACAATACCTGTTGATGATGAGCTGAATTTAAATGATATTATAGTTGAAGGAAGTATAAATAATAACAGCAACAATAATAATACCGATTATAGTAGTAGTAGTAGTAGTAGTAGTAGTAGTAGTAGTAGTAGTAGTAGTAGTAGTAGTAGTAGTAGTAGTAGTAGTCGTAGTAGTAGTAGTAGTAGTGATAATGATGATAATAATAATAACAATGATAAGAATATCAATAATATTGATAGTAGTAATGCTCCCGGTCGCAATTGTAGAGTTGAATCCCACTGTCTGTTGTTAGATCGATGTTTAATCCAAAACGTAGTTTATAGATGTACAATTGTGACTGAGGTTGGTAACTTTATATATAACCATTTTACATCTTTTAGACTCAAACATAAAACTAATAGTACGTTTTTATCTAGTAAGATTTGGGAGCTGAAAGCGAGCGGGTCCGGATTTAGCCTTGAATGAGATATAATACGGAGAGCGCAGCCTTATAGAGATAGTCGATATGGGTGTGAGCTGAGCTCTATGGAAACTTATGAGATTTTTAAGTATAGGGACAAGAACAACCTAACTAATAATAGTTTAAACCTAAGGTGTCATGCATGCATAGCGTCACCCGAAGATTTAAGTATTTTCGAAGCTAACAATTATAGTTACCATACTTTAAATTTGACGATGGAAATAAATTTTGGTATTGTGTCCATTGTAAACGTACCCTCCAGTATTAAATATTAAAAAAACATGGGATATTATGTTATATAGTGAATTATATTGCATTACATATGTTATGTGCGATGCGTTGTGGTATGTGATGGCCTTACTGATGATTGCTACGGAAATAGCCGAACTGGCCGGTCAGTCTAAGGAATTCTCGGTTCGGTGTTCGGGGCGATTCCAGCCCCTATCTAAGTATATGCTACGTGCTTTACAACAGCATTGGAGCATTTTAGCTCCTATTTTTAGTAATGTAGGTGTTATCCACAATCTCAGTGAAGTTTAGTTAACGACTATAATATTTCTTTACGGTAAAACATTGCAAACAGCTGCTGCTTTTATAAAGTTATGTGTGTGTGTGCATGTGCGTGCGTTTGTGTGTGTGTGTGCGTGCGTGTGTGTGTGTGCGTGCGTTCGTGTGTGTGTGTGTGTGTGTGCCTGTGTGTGTGTGACTTCCACTGCTGAGTTTAGAGCTCCGCATAGATTATCATCTTCTAGTCTATTTCGAGTTTACTGGTTTGTCTACTAGTATAGTTATGCTATACAGAAGAAATTACGATAGACATAAGTTTAAATCATTTGCACCTACGTAGGTTTCATCATCTGCATTGGGTTATTGCAATTGCAATTGGATCCTTAACCACAATTGTGTTATGTTATGGGGATCGTATATATATATATATATATATATATATATATATATATATATATATATATATATATATATATAGATTCAAGGCTTGAATATGGTACTTATGCGAAGGCACCCGAATTTCACATCCCAAAAGGATGGGTGATTAAAATCAAATAATAAGCAACACGGATTTCAAAAGTGATTGCAGTACGCACGTTTCATGCTACTTCAATTTATTTAAGTAATGTGAGCATTACCTTAAATGCAATATGAAGAGCAATCTTCAGCTGCACGAAAAAATGTAGAAAAAAGACATATTACAAATGTGGCAACATATTAAAACCAAGTGGGAGAGAGCAGAGGAAGAATATATAAGTCCATCTTGACATAGCAGGGTCTATCAGGCTAGTAATTGATTCTAGACAAAAGTTTTAACTGTCTCAGAATTCTATTGTTTCTTATCTAGTGGTGATAGCAAAGGGACAATTACTTCTAAAGAGAGGGAAGGTGTAAGCAGTATGCATGGGCAAGGCTATAAAAGTATTAGAATCTAGAGGTTTCACTGGTCATAGTAGTATCAGGTCATTTTATTACTATATATATATATATATATATATATATATATATATATATATATATACGCGAATGCTGGATTTGGAGTTACGTGTATTAATTAAAACTGTTTGATGCAACTTAAAGTTTCGCAGGCCTATAAGAGAAACCCGTCTCAGTCTGAAAGAGATGGGCTCCTGTAAGAGGTATGCGAGAATTTAAGTCACATGGAACCGAATCGAACTCTTTTAAATCATATATATATATATATATATATATATATATAATAATGGAGAAAGCTGCCTATTAATTAGGTATGTAACAATTACTAAAAGTACTAAAAGAAACCAATATTAAAAGCTTGACCGTCTGGAAATATTTTTATGAATTCACATTTTCACATTCTAAGAAATTGCCTCTAATTTCGATTTCTGAAATTTATCGAATTTTTTAAACTGCAAATTCTCGCAAATTTAAATATTAATTACATTCACTGCGTTTAATTTTTTGTGAATTTAAATATTCGTTGCATTCACTGCGGAGTAGATTTTAATGTTTAATAATGAGCACTATTAATTCGAAGTATAAGAAGTTATTTAACTCTTTGGATATCACACCAGTACATAACTTAGTTTGCATCAAGTAGTTTCATTTAATTAAAACCCTTAACTTACTATCACGTATATCCCCTCAGTGCCTTCTCTAACTGAAGACTAAACCCCTTAGAGCTTCCCAAATAACGTAACTCATAAGCTTGGTGAACCTCAGCTTTCAGCAGAAAAGCGATTAAATGTTCCCAAACCGGGAGTTTCATAACGGAAAATCTAAGACCCGATAATACAATTTATCCATCACAATTACAAAAGGGTGATAAAAGCAGCATTATCCATATTAGTATAATATTGTTTCATGCTTTATTTGATGAGCATGCGTTCATTCCATCACCTTTTCCCTCGAATATCTTTTTAAATAGAGCTGCTAATAAAGACCTCTTGTTCAACGATTTCAGTGAAGAGCATTGAATTGAGTGGTAAGTAAGTGTACCCAGGTCAACCATATCATCTGCTTGTCCTCAGATTTCTCGCTATTATTTTTTCTTTTGGCGTATTTTGCTCTTCAGTGCACTGGAGTTTTCAACCAGTTGGTGGATGAAGCGTTCTATGGGTCGTCCTACCAGGACGACCCAGGGGACACTTTCGGTGTGTTTTTCCCAACTCAGCCTTTGACTCACTACTTCATCCTTCTTTCAGTCTTCTTTCCCTCAAAGTGGAGATAACACTTGGAAGATTACCATGAAGAACATTGGACTGCCATTCGATGTTAAGTGCGGCTCTCAGAAATTATATGCATGTTCCACCTACTTTTTCCTCAAATTCCTGAGTTAGAGTACATGTAGTTAATTTCAAATATATTTCTGCTACATTGACATAGAGCCAAACATTTGTTATATCGGGTATTTGGGTAAATATTAGCTAGCACGTGTATCTGCAGGCAAGCAGCTTTCAGAAACGATATGTAGATATAATCTATCTGCCATATTATGACAACCAGTTTAAAGCATGGTATTAAATGTTTATTTTCTGAGCTGTAGTTAATCTCCAGAGATATATGTGTTATTTCAAAAACTACAAACGTATCAATCTTGTTACAGTTAATATTTCATGGCTTTTGTATCATCCAAACTTGCAGTTCGGTATTTATCGATAAAAAGTATCCAAAGAGATACACACACTAGCACTTATACATTTGCTTCGTCTCTCTCACGCACACACAGGTACACATACATACACACACATGATACATACACATATATAGATATGCCTTAAATAGACATATCAACATACGTTACTTACAACACGAATCTTTATTATATATAAATGTATATATATGTATATGTATGTATGCATGTAAGTTTGTATATATACAAGCATACATATATATATATATATATATATATATATATATAATCATACATACATATGTGTATATATATATATATATACGCATATATATGCATATATATAAATATGCATATCTATATATATGCATATGTACACACAAATATATGCACATACATATAATAAATGCATATATAACATGTATATATACTTATACGTACGTATGTATGTATATATGGATGTATGCACGTACGTATATATATATATATATATATATATATATACATACACATGCATATATTTATTAGATATACATATATACATACATTGATATACATATATACAGAGATGCTCTTACATACACTCACACATACATATGTGTATATATATATATATATATATATATATATATATATATATATATATATATATATATATATATGTACACACAAACATGCACATACATATAATATATATAATAAAGTATATATAACATGTATATATAATTATACCTACATGTCTAATCATATATGGATGTATGCACGTACGTATATATATATATATATATATATATATATATATATATATATATATATATATATATATATATATATACATATGTACATACATATGCATGTATATATCCATATGTATATATATGCATATGTACACACAAATATATGCACATACATATAATAAATTCATATATAACATGTATATGTACTTATACCTACGTATGTATATATGAATGTATGCAAGTATGTATATATATATATATGTACATACAAATGCATATATCTATTAGACATACATGTATGCACAGATGCACTTATATACATATTTATTCTTGAGTGTAATTGCATGTGTGCATATTTAAAAGTTTGTGCGCATGTGTGTGTCTGTATATGCATATGTCTGTGTATGCGTGTGTTGTGAGTGTATTATGAATGAGATATCTGTTCAAATATTTTGTCTATATTATGTAATCGATTCAAATATTCGATTCCACTGTATCCCATCACGTCAAGTGTATTTTGCATTTAGGTTTTACTAATATTTTTTTTTATGGCATATCTAAAAAATCTAAGATTAATGCAAATCTGAAGAATGTATAAGATTTAATGTCTGTTCTTTGAGATATTACTTAGACGAAACCAGTTTCATGTAGTGTCAACTCGGATTCGAAAATGCATCGCATATTTAATTTCTCAAGAAACTACAGCTACGCAACGACTGAAAATTCAAGGACGAAACTCCAGATATTTAGAAACTGCAGATATTTGGAAAATCAGTATGTTACAGGGGTCTTTAAGGGAGAATGCGCATCGTTTCGAGGCCTTCTTCTAGATGGCTTTACAGCGCGTCTCGCCTCACCAACACCACCACCACCACCACCACCACTACTGGATCCAATATTAAATCTATTTCGTTATCATCAGAAGTATTCAAATTGTGAAGATATTCAGGTTACCCCCCCCCCCCCACACACACACACACATCAGCTCTTCAGTCAGATTTTATCATCTCGTTCCAACCACAACTAATATTTGGATTTCTGAACTGTTGAATGGACTTCTTTCAAGATGACGTTTGCTTGACGATGTTTGATGCCGATTGAAAGAAGACACTGTCTGTAGTTTATTGTTCTACACCCAAATTATATGAGAAAGTGTGCTATAAGCCAAGCAGCAACTTTACAGTCTAAATGATTTCTGATTAGAAAATTAAGAAACACGGCAATTTGCTGGGAAGATGAAATAAATAGACCGTATCAAGTAGTTAGCGTGAAAAACCTCATAAGAGAAAAATTTATTAATTATTCCCTTTAAATATATCTATTTATATTAAGGACATTACTATACATAAATGCCTCACGCTAGGAGGGACTCTTAAAG
Organism: Octopus bimaculoides; assembly: GCF_046866305.1. Classification (NCBI taxonomy): domain Eukaryota; kingdom Metazoa; phylum Mollusca; class Cephalopoda; order Octopoda; family Octopodidae; genus Octopus; species Octopus bimaculoides. Next base: position 76,935,435 of record NC_142932.1, read on the forward strand.
TCAAAACTACCATAATAAACACATTATACCGAACGCGAGGGAATGCAACTCTCGAAGCGAGCCTTTTAAAATCAGATATGGTAGTTTTGACTTTAAAAGTCCCTCCTAGCGTGAAGCATTTATGTATAGTAATGCCCTTAATATGAATAAATATATTTAAAGGGAATAATTAATAAATTTTTCCCTTATGAAGTTTTTCACGGTAACTACTTGATAAATTCTTATAAAGCTTTTATCCTATTTTTAAATATATATGTGTATATGTGTGTGTATATGTGTGTGTATGTATGTATGTATATACACATGTATGTATGTGTGTAAGCAGCACGGAATCGTGAAGTATATTTGTCACCTAAATGTGGCGGACCCATTGGGGACGATGCTATTGTTGTTTGTAGCCCCAGGAAGACATCGCCTCCAGCTGTCTAACAACACACTGTCTGTGTCCGATTAGTATTTGCGAAGAGAAATCATCGTTCCCATCTCTAGCCTTACGTGATGCACAAAGACCCGGCTTTCTGAGTAGTAACCCGTCATCAGCGTGGGAAAATCACCTGCTAGCGATGAGAACTCATTCCAAACCCAAAATACTATATGCTTTTTCCAGTGACAAACTGTCGATGATCTCGAAAAAGGAGAGGCAAGCAATAATAAATCTCTGAGCGAGACGTAAACAGTAGCAGCACGGAATCGTCAAGTATAATTTCCACCTAAATGTATGGGACCCATAGGGGACGATGCTACTGTAGTTTATAGCCCTAGGAAGAATATATATATATATATATATATATATATATATATATATATATATATATATATATACACACATATATATTGGATCAATAAACTATATATTAGAAGGCACATGGCTTAGTGTGGTTAGAGCGTCGGGCTCACAATCATGGGGTACAGAGTTCGATTCTCGGACCAGGTAGAGTTTTGTGTCCTTGAGCAAGACACTTCATTTCACATTGCTCCAGTTCACTGGGATGTAGAAATGAGTTGCGATGTTACTGGTGTAAAGCTGTAATCGGCCTTTATCCTTCCCTTGGATAAAAGCTGAGACGTGTAGAGGGCAGTTTGGTATGCATGGGTGACTGCTGGTTTCCTATAAACAACTTTGGCCAGATTTGTGCCTCGGAGGGGATCTTTCTAGGTGCAATCCCATGGTCATTCATGACCGACGAGTGTCTTTACGCTTTAAATTTGTGAATTTGTGTAAACTTCACGGTTTGCCAGTTGTACCGATACTCTATTTAAGCTGCATGGGGGATTGGTCAAAACCGTATTCCAAAAATTCAGCTTGTTGGATCATTTAGAAGACGTGCTACAGTTGTCAAGAACTCAACTGTCAGTTAAATATATTTTGAAATCTGATGATTGCTACGAACGTATGAAAGCGCTGATTGAACTCTATGAACATTACAAAATACTTTTTTTAATATTAAAGTACCATAATAAAAACACGTGAAAACGAGACCATATTTTGACTTCATTCAACTTATAACACACACACACACACACACACACACACACACACACACACACACACACACACAAACACGACGGGTTTCTTCCAGTTTCTGTCTACCAGATCCATTCCCAAAGTTTAGGTAAGCCCGACCTATTGTGGAAGTTACTTGACCAAGGTGCCACATTGAAGGACTGACGCCGAAACCATGTGGTTGAGGAAGCAAGCTTCATACCACACAGACATGTCTGCGCCTAAAATAACTGTGCCTCAGGTGAAGTTATGTACATTCTTCCTTATCACTATTCACTGATTCATTTCAAAGTTGAGTTAAACGGATATATATGCTATCGACATCTTTAAAAGAGCCAACCAACTGAAGTAAGATGCATATGTAACCTTTGTGTTTTATTACTTTGGTAGGTTAAATGTTTCACAGGTCAGCGTTTTCCTCATCGCTTGTTCTTTTATTATGTTGCTTAGCGATGCATTTACTGTGCATATTTATCGACGATGTATTTCACTTGACTTTATTCACACTCACGCGGCCACGCGCACTAACAACATACATATAACTACATACACACACACACATATGTATAAATATATTTTATACATACACACAAGACATACACATACATATCGATATATACGTATATATATACGCGAGCACACACACAGAAACACACACACACACACACACACACACACACACACACATATATACCAAATCAATAACAAAGAAGTCAAATAAAACAAGGAACAAAAGTGCAAGGGGCCACTCAACGAAGGAAATAGTTATAAAGTAAAAGTTATGGAGCAAAATATGGTGGAAAGTAATATTAACCTAAGTCATTGTTGTGAATATATCTATTTATTATATACTTACTAATATTGTCTCTCACGTGTGTGTGTGTGTAGCACTATCAGTGCCAAGCAGTGTTTAGGAAGAAGCGAACTTAGTAAAAATATGTTTGTGACATATCTCAACTTCTAAAGGCATATTTTACTCTATTTACCGTGACGAAAAAATACTCTCTTATGGTAAAAAGAGTAAATGCACCATATCTGCTCTGTGTCGCCCCCTATCGGATTATGAATGGAAAATACCGAAGAGGAATAATTCTGCGCAAACTTTAAAGCCATAGTTTTAACTAAAACGCTGTCCATAACATTGACCAAATCGCAACATAGGACCACCAGGTCTGAAGAAATTCTGCAGTGTCAGCGCCAAGCAGTATTTAGGCACAAGCGAACTTTAGGTGAGTTTGAATATGATAGTAATATATTTCAAAATCTGAAGGCAACTGTTATATCCTATCAGCTTACTCCTAGAAAAATGGCTAATATTTCCTTCAAACTTTGCTTTTGTTACATTTTTTGAAGCACCAAAGAATCTCTCGACACATGGTTATTATGCTCTCCTACTACACCTGCCCATGACCAGAGATGCGCGTATTGTCAGTCACTAAGGGACATGCTCAAGTGATTACGGTCAAGCAACTGACAAGCAAATCTCTGGTATTGAGTAGATTATTTGCTATAATGATATTTCTGCTTCAGCAACTCAGCGCTGAACCTGTCTGAAATGTAATGGAAAAATCTATCAGTTTCAAAATATTGATGCGCAGGTCACTCTATCTAGAAATCAAAGGGAATAGTAGTTATTTCCTTTGATTTCTAGATAGAAGCAAATAGAAAATAACAGTTAGTGAGTAAAGACAAAAAACATTATTTTATTATACAATGTAACCACTACAACTCCCACCATCGCTACAACACGCATACAGTCAAACAAATTGTGAATCATATCACATATTATGAATATATCTCAGTTTAGAATAATCTGAATGATACTTAATCATTTTGGTTTAGTGCTTAAAGTCGAGTTTGGCTTATACGCATCACTACGTGGTGAATTCCAAAGGTTTACAAGTGTTTTTAGGAGAGACAATTATAAATAAAAGTCGTAGATTATTGTAATTTTAGTATATCAGTATTATGCATCTAATAAACTGACCAGCCAACTTTTGTGTTTTAAAATTGAAGGTGACGACTGTAACAGGACTTTGAACACACTCTACTAATCACTGCTTGTCACAGCTGACGAGTTTGCAGAATGCAATCGAGACGTGACGACAACTTGAATGTTCCCTGTGCAATTTTTTTTTTGTGTTAAACTGAGCGAAAACACTACAGAAATTTATGAAATGCTCCAGGCTGCTTATGGATTAACTTTTTCGTTGGCACAAAGAGATAAGAGTCAATGAGAAGTGAGGAAGGAGGGGGGAGTCAAAATATCAGAGCTCGTTGAGAAAATTCGCAATTTTCAGGTTGAAACTGTTTTATGTCTATAAAGACAATAAACATACAGTCTGGAGCTGGTGTGATGACTTTACACAAAATTATTCCTGACAGTCTGAACATAAGCAAAATTTGTTCCCAGGTTGCTCTGCGATGAGCATCCTGGTGACCAACTTTTTAATAAAGATAGGCATCATAACTGTCCCTAACCTTCCCAATAGTCCAGACTGTACTCCCTATCATTTGTGGTTGTTTCCCAAGCTGAAGAACTTCGGGGACAGTCGTTTTGAAGATGAAGGAGGCTGTGAAGAGGGTCCTGGACACCTTCAATTTGGTGAACTTCCATGGGATCTTCATGAAATGGCTGGAGTGCTACAATAAATGCATTGAAATCAGATGATCCTACTTTGAAGGAGAATAGAGTTTTGTACTTCTTTGAAATTAATAGAAGTCTGTTCTGAAAATCTCTGGAAACTTTTATCTTTAGGAGTCTTTATTAAATTTCAGGGGCTTAGCATATTCACTTGTATCATCAACACAAAGTACACTTTGACTTACCTTCAAGTACAACATCAGAAGTTTGTACAAAAGGAACAATTGACAACGCAGTCAATTATTACTATAGAAACAATAATCATCAAATTATTAATCGTGATGTTGATGCAAAGAATGACCGTTCGGAGACAATCTACTCCTCACCAAAAGAAGCTTTTCTTTTTTGTTTTAATCTTCGGAGCAATATGCGTATGTGTACAGGATTTCTTTTCTCTGGTTATCAGTGTAGACCAGCTACAGGAGTAGTGTAGGAGATATAGAAACGATTCATTTTTCCTTCATTAAATTTCTGAGTATATCTCCAATTTTCGACTCTCGAATCTAGCTAGAAGTTGTGAAAGAATAAAAATTAAAAAGTATAATCAATTAATTTAATTAAACCTATTTTTTACTTACAGCGCTAACATTCGCAACTGTAGTCACATGATCCCGTTAGTATTTCTCATATACATATTCAATAATTTAGTGCAAATGCAAATCTAACTAGGTTTGACTTTGCTTCTCATTGTTCTGATACCAGATTAGCTTGATTACATATCTAGCTAATCGACTGATTGATATAGTGATATAGTAAACTATGTTTATCTGTAGCAAGCGTTAACTGTAGCAATATGTAACAACATGAAAGCGTCAAGTACGACTAAAGGGCTTCTTAAAGGAGTCAAGATACGGCCTTCTGTGGACAATGTATTTGAAATAATCATTCTTTTATCGGCACAAGGCTTGCAATTTTAGGGTAGAGAGCTAGTCGATTACATCGACACAAGCTTTCAACTGCTACTTATTTCATTGATTCTGAAAGGATGAAAGGCAAAGTTTACCTCGGCGGAATTTGAACTCAGGACGTAAAGACGGACGAAATGCCGCTAAGCATTTTGCCCGGCGTGCTAACGATTCTGCCAACTCGCCGTCTTAAAAGTACTTGAAATAACCCTTTCTACTATCGGCACAAGGCCTGAAATTTGGGTGGAGGGGACTAGTCGATCACATCAACCTCAGTGTTTCACTGGAACTTAATTTATCGGCCCTGAAAGTACTTGAAATAATGATTTCTAATCTATGTATAAGAGTACGTGGTGGTATTTCATTTTATTGAATTAGGAGGGGTGAGAGGCAAAAGTGTCTTCTGTGGGATTTGAACACAGGACATAACGAGTGGAAATAAATGATGCAAAGCATTTTCCAAAAGCTTTAAAGCACTTGAAATCATACTTTCTTTATTTTTTCTTTAATAATTTTTTCCACTATAGGCACAAGACCTGAAATTTTTGCAGAAGTTGGGCAGATGGGGTAAGTTGATTACATCGACCTCAGTACTCAAATAATACTCAATTTATCGACCCCAAAAGGATAAGAGGTAAAGTCGACTCGGCGGGATTTGAACTCAGATCATAAAGACGGATGGAGTCCTAACGACTCTGCCTGCTCCCTAGTAATGCTATTCTTGCTTAATAATGGTTTCTAATCTTAGCACAAGGCTAGGAGACAGAGCAATTCGATTACATCGACCGCAGTACTTAACTGATACTTGAATTTTAACCCAAAATCATTGGAGCTCGGAACATAAAGAGCCAGAAAGAATGTCGCTAAGCATTTCCTTTGACACGCTTAAAATTCTGCCGTTTCGCCTACAATGCTAGCAATTTCCAGCAAAAAGGGAGAGTACTCTTCCATCAATTCTTGGAATTATTTCCCTTTAGTTAAAAATTTTAAGTATGAATGTCTTGGAATTTTTGCACGACCACAACAACATAGAATAACCGAAATAATGTAGCGCTGGATTAATTGTTATATCGTTAAAATCTTTTACTGGTTTCAGCCAACCTTATAACAGTGCTACCTACTTTGTTTCGCATAATGAACTGGGGAATCACGTACATAACAAAATAATATAGTACATTTGATAATTACATTTACATATACATATAATCTTTTCTACTCTATTTTGCGAGAGGGGCAAGTCGATTAGATTGAGCCCAGTACGTGGCACATACTTAATTTGTCGACTCCGAAAGGATGAAAGGCAAAGTCGACCTCGGCGGAATTTGAACTCAGAACATAAAGACAGACGAAATACCTCTAAGCATTTCACCCGGCGTGCTAACGTCTCGGCCAGCTCGCCGCCTTACATATACAGTATAATGCAAAAACGCCTGTTGACACGACACTCAATAACATACAAAATTAATTTAAACAATTGTTTTGTTTTGTATGACACGGTACGAAATGATCCATCATTCAGTCTCTTTGTATTCTGAGTTCAACGTACACCAGAGTGAACCATGTTTTACTTCCACCGGCTTTGAAGAATTATTTGTCTAGTGTCTGTTTAATTTTATAACTAGATCGATAAAACCAAACTATAAACCTTTGTAATACCAGACGTCACCGACAACAGATAGCTAAATGTCAAAGATAAAACAGAGTTTACTGTAACGATCGGTCGGGAAATTTGCTGTATAATTGAATTCACTGGTATCAGAACAATGTGAGGCAAAGACAAGCCTGGTTGAACTTTATTGTTTTTTTTTTTTCTTCAAGAGCCTCAAGACTTATAAGCCCGGTTACCCGGTTTCCATGGCGAAGATCATAACACTCCTTAACAGAGGGTTGATGAGTTTCAAGATTCAAGGCCAGTAGTTTTGAGTGGAGGACGCAAGACGATTATATTGATTCCATTCCTTGACTGGTATTTCATTTTATCAAACACCGAAGGGATAAAATGAGAAGTTGACATCGACACGATTTGAATTTAGATCGTTATGTGCCAGAAGTAATACCACTAAGTATTTAGTCCGACGTGCTAAATTATTAATCAACATTAAATTCATAAATACATGTGAGAACTATAGATACACCACTGATTTTCTGGTACACTTTACTCCAAAGCTCAGGCAGATTAACCATTTATCCCAACAATCAGCGGTCACATAATAATTCTTTCTACTATAGGCACAAGGCCTGGATTTTGTGGGGAGGTGGACAGTTGATCACATCGACCACAGTACTCCACTGGTACTTAATTTATCGACCTCGAAAGGATGAAAGGCAAAGTCGACCTCGGGGGAATTTGAACGCAGAACGACGCTACGGGCGAAATGTCGCTAAGCATGTAATAATATTTTAGTGGTCACTCCGTCGAGGTCGATTTTGGCTTTCATCCTTTTGGGGTCGATAAATTAAGTACCAGTTGCGTACTGCGGTCGATCTAATCGACTGGCCCCCTCCCCAAATATTTGGGGCCTTGTGCCTAGAGTAGAAAAGAATATTTTAGTGGTCACGTAAAAATATTTTATCAACACACCTATGCCATTCATATCAAACACCTTACATATGGAAATACCGCGATCAATCTTTGTAGTAGTTCTGTACCCTTATCTTGGATCGATATAGATTGATGTTTACGTCTGTAACAACCACTAACGCCCTAGGTTCTCTTACTTAAGGTAACTTTAAGCTAAATAAGCAGAGGAGCTTTCAAAATGTTAGTGTCGTCACTAAGAAATACAACGTAAATAATTATTTCTACTCTACGCACAAGGCCTTTTTGCGGGAAAATTTTACGGGAAAGGGAACTTGTAGATTACATCGACTCCAACGCGTAACTGTTACTTATTTCATTGACTTCGAAAGGATACGAAATTTCGCTCGGCGTGCTAACGATTCTTCTAGCTCGCCGCCTTAAATACAATGAATATAATGTAGATGATGCCTGTGAGCACAGTATAAACAATACCACCTATGGTTGTGCAATGAACTACATTGACGACTACGGAAATTTCAAGTTTGCCCTCATAATCTATCCGGATTAAAAGTGACAGGTATTTAGTTGACGAAAAGTCCGCGGTGTACATATACTGACAAATCATGTGATTACAGCCGAAGGGAGCAAAATGTTACAGTCGACATATCATTCGGAAGACCATGCGATCAAGAAAATCATAATCCATTTATATTTATTTATGTTTGTTTTTGTTTCTGTGTCTATTTTGCATAGTTTAACCATGGAAGAAAAAGCGATATTCATAACTCTCCACCCTTTTCCAAGTCCTCAGAGACTAATGGTAGGAAGCGGGGACGTTATCCCGAGATCAGAGACCTGGGCCAAAGACTAGCAACAGCGTGGAGTCTACTACAAATATCGAAGGACTGCTTTTAAATCGGGTCATAGATAAATTCTACCAAACAACAACGGAACCTTTCTTCGAAAGCAACTGCATTAAGTCGATGGATTATGAGATTTAGTTCTTACAATATTCCATGACCATCATGAGAAGATTTGATATTTTCTACGTTATTACTACATGTGGTAACAAAAGGTTATACAGTAAGTTTATGTGTAATTTCATAATGCTGAAAATAACCTGGTGCAGGGTGGGCATATCATAGATGAAGTTGTTAATAGCAACGAAAGAACATTGACAAATCCAGTTGATTGATTGACTAAACGGTTAATTAAACAATCGATAAGTTAATTGGTGAAATGGTTCAGCAATTTACTAATAAAAATAAAGAAGTTAAATAGAACAAGTGCATACGTTTATTAATGGCGTAATGATCCGTTTCAGCTACATCAATAATTATTCACACACACAAGTACACAAACGTACGTACTTATTATGTACGTATGTATGTATGTATGTATGTATGTATGTATGTATGTATGTATGTATGCATGCATGTATGTATGTATGTATGTATGTGTGTGTATGTATGTATGTATGTATGTATGTATGTATGTATGTATGTATGTATGTATGTATGCATGCGTGTCTCAGTCTATGTATATATATATATATATATATATATATATATATATATATATATATTTATCTATCTATCTATCTATCTATCTATCTCTCTCTCTCTCTCTCTCTCTCTCTATATATATATATATATATATATATATATATATATATACAGTAACAAACTGAGGAAAAGAAATCCATCAAAGGAGTGTGTTAAACATCCATTTCACTGGTACTTCAGCTGGGCTGGATAACATATAAAAATTGATATAATTCAATAATAAAGAAAGATTAAATATACAGATATTCTATTGACAATCCAATAATTCATTTATATTGCAATATTACCTTATATACTAAGAATATAATATATAACATAACATAATATTATATAAATAATTATAAAAACCGTAAAAGGCCAACAAATTCTTTCGACTTATACATATTTTTTTCCTGAAATACATAAACACAATTCCATTATATTTAAATCACTTCAGGGTCTTTGGTTCAGAAATGTATTTGTGTGTATATATATCTGGATGTGAGTGTATCTATATGTATATATGTATGTATGAATATATATGTATATGTACATCTCTCTCTCTCTCTCTCTCTCTCTCTCTCTCTCTCTCTCTCTCTCTCTCTCTCTCTCTCTCTCTCGCTCTCTCTCTCTCTCTCTCGCTCTCTCTCTCTCTCTCTCTCTCTCTCTCTCTCTCTCTCTCTCTTTTATATATATATATATATATATATATATATATATATATATATATTGGGAGGAGAAATGTTCCTTACCCAACGATTAATTTTAACATAGAATAGACTTAGGTTGAAGAAGTTCTAGCATAGTTTAGTCATTATTCTAAATCAATTGTCTTTTGATTTATATTGTGAATATAAGGCATATGTCAGTCAGTGTTGACTATATACGCATCCATACACATACATACATATATACATACATACATATATATATATATATATATATATATATATATATATATATATATATATATATATATATATATATATATACATATATATATATATATATATATATATATATATATATATATATATATATATATATATAGTTGTTGTATATTGTCAACTTAATGTGACAATCCCAATAAGGGAATATACTACTGCTGTTTAGCCCTAGGAAGCTGAACCGCTTCCCGTCGGCCTTGACACAATTACTGTGTCCTTATGTTTGCGAGGGAGAGACAAATTCCTCCACCCAGCCTAGTCAGCATTCAGGGAGATGTTTCTGAGTCTTTGCTCATGCATGTATATGTGGCGTTTAAAAGAGGAGAATACGCCATACATAATTAAATAGAGGCTCCTAGAAACACAGGTACCATATCTCAACGGGAACAAACGCTGTGAGCCTTACTTGGCTGATACTGCAAGGATCTTGAAAAACTCACTTGATCCGGGGACCTTTTTAAACTCTAAAAGATAGTGTTTAATCAATACCCTTACTAGAGGAAATTTATGCTGCAAACGTGAAATACTCCATTTGCCGACTAGGAAAATGTTACCAACAGCGGAAGTCGATGTCGACGCGGCGGGAACAGTTGTAAGGGGAGGATAATTCCACCTTGCCAAAAACGTAACGGAGATTGTTTTGTTTAAAAATTAACTGACCGTGATGTTTTCCTGCCTTCAAGTTGTAGTACAATATAAATAAGGTAAGGAAGTATTATTTATACTGTACTTTATTTATAGTGTAATTTACTCTATAATCTTTATTTATTCATTCATTTATTACTCTTATTCTATTTATCTACTCTATCCTACCTCCAACCAACCTACAAACCCTTCGCCAGAACATATAAATACAAACCATAAACAGAATCATTTAGTCTGCTGCGATGAATCTACAAACAAACATACATAACATCTAAGGGTATATTTCTCCCTCTGAATAGATCATGCTCAGAAATATGAATTTAATATTTAGTTAATTTCACTGTGTATAATCGAAACAGCTGTACGGTATAATGATCGATTTGTTGCTAATAATAAACTATTATTAACTTCAAAATCTCCATTTTCTTCTTTTTCCCTTGCATGAATATAAACTATACAAATCTATTATTTTAAGGAAATCATTTCTCCACAAAATATTAGGTATTGAACCAGTATTTCCTTGGATGACACCATCCTTTCATGAAGCTAACATAACCCCTAACTGAATATATATATATATATCAAAATAAAAAATATAGAAACAGCAACACGTACCTTAATTTCTCCGTGTATCTATATATTGATTATCTCAGTACCTTTAATAAATCTTCAATTTATTTTCAACACCCCACCCTCGTCTATAACAACCTAGATACATCTATTAGACTCGGATACAAATTTGTGGAATCTACAAAAATATGGAATACTGTATTAGTCATCGAGATTTTCTATTTATTTTTCCAGTCCCTAAGGTCCTGTCAACTTTAATATGATTGATCTTTTCTTTGCCCTTTATTGATTATTTTGTTACTCCTTATGTTTTTTTTTTTTAAATTACTTCAACACCATTTTCCGTTGACATCTTGTCACAACACTAGACTGCTGGATAATGGCTACTCCAGTTTTTAGTCGGGACCATTTTCTATTAGTGTGTGTGTGTGTGTGTGTGTGTGTGCGCATGCGCGTGCGTGTGTGTGTGCGTGTGTGTGTGTATATATTTCTGTGCCTGTCTATAAATGTCTCAGTTTATGTCTGTGTGTATGAGTCTATGTCTTTGTGTGTCTCTACATTTGCGTATGTCTCTCTGGGAATGTGTGAGTGTGTTTGTGTGAAGCTGTGTGTGTGTGTGTGAGCGGATGTATGAGTGTCTTGGTGTCCATGTGCGCGTGTGTGTGTGTGTATTTACATGTGTTTTTCTGTGTCGCTACCTCTGTGCCTGTGCTGCACTGTGTACGCTTGTAGTCGTGTGTCTGTGTGTTTGTCGGTTCTTTGTATTTATGTGTGTGTGTTCGTATGCATTTGTGTGTGTGTATGTGAGAGAGAGAGGGAGAGAGAGAGGGAGAGAAAGAGGGAAAGAGAGAGGGAGAGAGAGAGGGAGAGAGAGAGGGAGAGAGAGAGGGAGAGAGAGGGAGTATGCATATGTGAACGTTATATCTGTGCATATGTCTGTATGAATGCATATTGTATGTGTATGTGGTTGGAAGTCGGCGGGTAGGTTTCTGTCAGATATGTATGTATATATGTATGTATGTATGTATGTATGTATGTATGTATGTATGTGTGTGTGCGCATATGCGTATATGTATATGTGCCTGTGTCTCTGTGTCCGTGTGTTCCATGCAATGAAATGAGTTTGAATTGCTATTTTCTTCTCCCGAGAAAACTGTTAACATTTTTGTTCACTCAATTTTTCCACTAATTCATCAATCATATTCCCAGAAAGGAAAATCTCTGCATGATTGATTTAGTTGCTAGAAAATGTATCCAAACTTTCCTCAAATCAGACGTTAGCATGTTTTAAAAAGGGCTTAATATTAGATAATGTAGACCTTGATATCGCTAAAACGATGGCTGCAGCTTGAAAGTCTCCAATATCCTCCTTTATAAAAAAAGATGAGTTGTACTGTTTCTACGCCGGGCCACGCCACTTTTCGTTCCTGCCAACAGAAATTAGATAGTGTTTACGTCGACTCTCGGAACTACAATGACCGGGTTGGTGAAAGAGGCGATGCTACAGGATCCGTAATCTATGGTGTTGAAATTGATAGTGCTTTGTAAACTTAGGTTTACAGCTCTCCGCTACCCACTCTTGTTTTCCAACTCTTCAGGGCAAAAAAATCTTCAAGTAGCTCTTGCTATCACAGCCATAACGGCTGGACTTTCTGCTTTCTTCTATCACGCTTACACCCTTCGATATATCGTTGTTGTCTTCAGAGACCATTAGGGCTTGTGTTCCCAACCACATATCTTCTTCAGTACCACTAAATTGACCACCTCCCATTCAGCGATACAATTGTGGAAACGGGCCATTAAAGAGAAGTGTGGTATTAGACTGGGCACCGCCGAGAATTGTTAGCATGCTGGACGAATGCTTAATGGTATTTCAGCCCTCTTTACGTCCTGAATTCAAATTTTGCTGAGATCACCTTTGCCTTTCATCGTTTTGGGGTTAATAGAATAAGTACCAGTTGAACACTGGAATCAATGTATTCGACCAATCCACCTCCATTAAGTTCTCTCCGTTAACTCCTTTTCGCTTTTCCAACTCTTCAGGGCCAAAAAAACAAACTTCAAGCAACTCTTGCTACCACAACCATAATGATGATATTGAGATCATTAAGACTTGTGTTCCCAACCACTTACTTCCTCTCGTCACCACTACAATGACCATCTTCCATTCAGCGATACAAGGGGAGAAACGAACCACTGGTCAAAATCATGGCCGATATCCTTGTCTACCACCGTTATACTTTGTTTTCGGTTAAAAAATATAAGAACGGATGTACGAGGGGTGCTGAAAAGTTCCTGGCTTTGGATAAAAGAAAATACAGGAGCATCAGTTAATTATGATTTTATTTAATATATTCTCCTCTCAGATTCTCATACATTGCAGCGGTCCTTTAGTTTTTTTCTGAGCCCTGTATAAGAGCCCGGAACGTTGTCCTTCCAACCACGCCTTTCGCGATACCCTTGAAGCCAGGAATTTTTCAGCACCCCGTTGTATGCCTCTCACTACTTCTGTTTGCTTTTTCCTTGGTGGCCTCGGTTCTAAACAGGAGGCAGTTTCACGGGTCTGCCACACTAGACATTTGGTACTACATTTTCCATTTGCTCATTGCACGACAACACAAACCCAACCACCATCATTTTCAGTGTGTATAAACCCATCATCTTCCATCGTTACCTTTTCTTAAATATACGACTCAGATGAGGAAAGATTGTGCTGTTTCACATACTTCTTGCATAAATTTAATCATGTCTAGTTCTCTCTGTTACAAAAACATCTCAGACAAACTTTTAATTTTCAATGATGTATATATTCATGTTTGACATATTCCGAGCGTTTTGACACTGAATAGTCTAATTTTTTTGTTTCGCCTTCAGAGAACAACATCCCCCTTTACAATAACGCACATGATTCAGTGACAGAAGAGGACTTTGAGACACTGGTGTTTCAACTTCATAGTATCTCTTCCGTCAAACATACACACCGGATCACTGAATCTAAACAAGGATTGTCGTTCTTGTTTATAGAGCTCAGCAAACACACTATTTGCTGATACGTGTTGATGTCTGATAAGTTGATAAACAAGTATCATGTGCACGCATAATAGCGAGAATCAAATCAAATATTTCGCATATTCAATCTTAACATGTTACGACACATTTGCCAACGGAAACTGTTTCAAGAAGGAAATTGTTTTCCTAAGGCAAAATACAACAATAACAATATTCACGGGAAAATTTGCCAGGTCCCAGTAACAATGAATACGGTCATCGCAGATTGTGGCGCGCGCGCGTGCGTGCTTCAGTGTGCGTATCTCAATGTGTGTGTCAGTGTGTGTGTGTCAGTGAGCACGAATTTTGTTGGTGACGTCGGTGTTGCTGTCGATAAAATATCTAGAAATGCTTCAAAACTCCTAACATTCTTAATGAAATTGCCATTAATTTTTCGTGAATATCGCTTTTATATTGTCTTACTATGCAACATCTTTTGTTAAGTTTTTATTTTTTCTTGTTTGTGTACGTGTGTGTGTATGTGTGTATGTGTGTGTGTGTGTAGTAGTAGTAGTAGTAATAGTAGTAGAGTAGAAGTAGTAGTAGTAGTAGTAGTAGTAGTAGTAGTAGTAGTAGTAGTAGTAGTAGTAGTAGTGGTCGTGGTGGTCGTGATCGTGGTCGTGGTCGTGGTGCTGGTGGTAGTAGTAGTAGTGGTAGTGGTAATGGTGGTGGTGGTGGTGGTGGTCGTCGTCGTCGTCGTCGTCGTAGTTGTGGTCGTGGTGCTGGTGGTAGTAGTAGTAGTAGTAGTAGTAGTAGTAGTAGTCTTCATGTTGAACTTTTTTTCTTTTGTGAGTCAGGCTGCTATTTCACGCTGGCCATTTTATATATGCATAACAGCAAATAAATAGAAATACGTTTTATGAAAAAGTATACATTATTTTTCAATTATATATCTATCTATAGATAGATATATAGATATATGCAAATCTATTTATAGATATTTATAGATAGATATGTGCAAATAATTCAAATTCTCCCATTCTCTGTAGGTTTATAAATTGAAGAAACTATGCTTCCATAAAGTTGTATGCGATAGTTAAGCATCAAGATATCACCGTTCTTTGGGACTTTAGTATTTAAACTGAACGAGCAACTCAGGCCAAGAGACCAGGTATCGCGGGAAAATATCAAATTGATAAAATATGTTTATTAATGAATATGTCAATTCCAGCACGTTGCAATATTTCTGCGAAAACATCCGAAAATTTAAGCAAATATAAGGACTTTGACACAAATGTCTCAAAAATGTATAATCTACGAACGACAGCTGTACCTGTAAACATCGGAGCTTTGTCGATAACATCGAATAGCACTCTTAAACATACTGAACAAAATACCCGGAACCCCGTAAGTATCGGAATTATTTTCATGGGTACTACCCACGTTCTGAGAAAAACAACCACCTGAGAATATCTGATTCCCTTAAACCACTTACTCAGTTAACAGAATCTTAGTTCTCAGTATTTGTTCTCCTTTCCCTGCTCGTATCAAGCAAAGCAACTACTACAACGAATAATAATAATAATAATAATAATAATAATAATAATAATAATAATAATAATAATAATAATAATAATAATAATAATAATAATAATAATAATAAAGAGACCTTGTGAGACCTCTGAGAGGTCTCCGCTCTCACAGAATCTACCACAGTAAACAAGATCGAGCGCTCTGAGAAGTAAAACAATAATAATAATAATAATAATAATAATAATAATAATAATAATAATAATAATAATAATAATAATAATAATAATAATAATAATAATGCGTAGACAGTTTGAAATGAATACACAAGCGAGGTGATTCGAAGCGTACCATCGAAAGCCTTATCATTGCCGCACAAGACCAGGCTCTCGCTACCAATTCAGTGAAGTATAACATCTATAAAACTTCTGACACCCAGAAATGCAGACTCTGTGGAAAGCGTGTTGAAAATGTGACCCACTTGGTAAGTGGATGTGAGAGCCTTGAACAAAAAGAATACAAATGCCACCACAATAAAGTGTGTATGTATCTTCATTGGCTCTTATACCGTAAATACCAATAGGAAGTAACAGAGAACTGGTATGAGCATGTGCCAAGTAAAGTTATGCAGGAGGATGGAAAAGTAACGATACTCTGGGACTATGATTTTCAGAAGGATCGTGTAATCGAACACCGTCGGCTGGATATTGTTATATTGAATAAGAGAGACAAATACTGTCAGATCATTGATGTAGCCATACCAAATGTTATGAATATTGTGAATAAAGAGGTTGAAAAAATCAGAAAGCTCTCCGAATTGAAAGTGGAAAAGGTAAGACTGTATGGAATGCAAGAAAGTAATGCTGAAATGATACCAGTGGTGATCGGAGCGTTGGGCTCAATCCCATTGAAACTTCAAAACTTCTTAAGGCAACTGGAAATCCCATGCAAGATTAAGGTGACCGGTACATCTTAAGGAAAGTATTATCTCTCTGAGGTCCTTGTTATGAATTGACTGATGACTAGAGACTCCGGTACATTTTAACCTTCACTGTGTTACAAAAGAATAATAATAATAATAATAATAATAATAATAATAATAATAATAATAATAATTATAATAATAACAAGAGCACTCAGAGAGCGCAAACCTCCGCCAAGGCAACACCAACGTCTTCTCAACAAATAGCCAGAGATGATTTTTAAAATGAGAATATCTGAAATAAACTCCACTGCTCTCACAAACTAGAATACTAGAAATGAACCCGACCGCTCTCAAAATGCCGGAAAAATAATCCAGAATCCTTGTTCGTTACTGGATCGATACAAAAATCTAATCAGTTCATGCCACTCACGAGGCCAAACGCCCCTGAAAGGTTCAGCCGAATCCATCCAGCGGTTCTTGAGATATATTGTCCACAGACAAACAAACAAACAAGACTGAAAACAATTCCTCCGCCTTCGCAAAAGCGGAGGTAATAATAATAATAATAATAATAATAATAATAATAATAATAATAATAATAATAATAAGAAGAAGAAGAAGAAGAAGAAGAAGAAGAAGAAGAAGAAGAAGAAGAAGAAGAAGAAGAAGAAGAAGAAGAAGAAGAAGAAGAAGAAGAAGAAGAAGAAGAAAATTAGACCAAAGCCAGAAATACAAATTCTAATGAATCAATGAACTAGATACGATACAACACACACATGAAAGAGAAATATATAAAAGGAATACTACAGACAAGTTAGATTAATAGTGAAACCAGATGTCAGTGCGAAAAACAAGACAATACGTATCAACACTCTAGCCGTTCCAGTTATAAGATACAGCTACAATATTCTTAACCGGACGCTAAATAAACTAATCAAAATAGACAAGAGAAGTAATGACAGAATTTAGGATGCACCACCCAAAATATGACACAGAAAGGTTATATGTACAACGTTTCGAAGGTAGTAGAGAACTTATACAGCTAGAAAACTATTACAAAATAACCACCAAGGACTACAGAAATACCTACCTCAGAAGCAAGGTAAAGCTAATATAAATAGCCACAAAACACAAACAAAACCAAGAACTGTTTTCAGACTTTACGAAGTTGACAAATACAAAAAAGAAGTCATACTACCTAACAACTATGAAGAAAAAGAAGAAACAACAAAAGCTGTAAAACAACTGAAATCCTAACTAAAACTGGAATAGCAACAGATCATGATAAAACGATGGCAAGAAAAGCCCCTTCATGGCAAATATTTGGTTAAACTAAACAGAAAAGAAATGAACAAAGCAAATCCCATCAATGGCTGAGAAGCTTAGAACTCAAAGCAGAGACTGAAGGATTTTTAATTGCAGCACATGATCAAAATCTTCCCATTAGAAATCACCAAAAACATGTAATGAAAAGAAATACAAGTAACTGCAGAATATGTGGAGATGGAGAAGAAACAGTAAATCATATTGTCCTTGGCTGCCCAGTCCTGGCTAAGAAAGAATATATTCACAGACATAACAGAGATGGGATCTATATACACTGGAATCTATGCCAAAACTTTGGAATAACAACAGAAAAAAAGTGGTATAAGCACACGCCAGAAAAGGTCACAGAAAGTGAGAAAGCAACCATACTCTGAGATATGCAAATACACGGATAGAGAAATTAAAGGTGAATAGACCGGATATAGTTGTCGGAGATCACGAAGAAAAAAATGCTTTCTAATCGATGTATCAATACCAACAGATGACAATGTGTCTCTAAAAGAAACGAAGAAACTTTCAAAATACAACGATCTGGAAATAGAGGTAACTCGAATGTGGAGTCTAAAGACAAACATTTCCTATCATAGTAGACGCATTAGGTGTGATAAAAACATATTCAGACAAATACATTACAAAAACACCAAGACTGAAAAATATATATAAAATACAGAAAATAGTACTATTAGGCACCGCACACATCCTACGCAAAACATTTTCAATACTGTAAAAATAGGGCATCACCCGAAACCACAGCACACACCCAAGACATACAGATCTACGCTCGGTAGTGCAGTGAAAGCACGTGATAAAAATAAGACTACTGAATAATAATAGTCCATCACATCGGTCCCAGTACTTGACTGGTACTTAATTTATCGATCCCGAAAGGGTAAAATGCAAAGTCGACTTCGGTAGAACTGGAACTCAGAACGTAGCGACAGGCAATAATAATAATAATAATAATAATAATAATAATAATAATAATAATAATAATAATAATAATAATAATGGTTTCAAAGTTTGCCACAAGGGCAGCAATTTTTGTGGGGATGGGACTGGTCGATTACATTGACCCCAGTGCTCAACTGGTACTTATTTTATGGACCCTGAAAGAATAAAAGGCAAAACATAGATCACGACCAGTTTGTAAAAGGTTTACAATGTAACCTGTAACAGAAATGGGTTTTTGAAACTGAAAACATGGTACAATCACCGAGTCGAAAGAGTACTGGAGTCGGAGAAATGTAAGATTTTGTGGGGCTTTCCTATTCAAACGGACAAGAAGTTAGAAAATAATAGACCGGACATAACAATTATAGGTAATGAAAAGCGAAGTTGCTTACTGATCGACCCATCATGCCAGTTTGATTCCAGGGTCGTAAAGAAAGAGGACGGAAAAATACAATTCCTTAAAATTTGAAATAGGAAGAATTTGAAGCATGAGAACAGTAAAGGTTGTGCCTATAATAATTGGTGCATTGGGAGCAGTAAGCACAGATATAGACAAATGGCTGAAGGAGATTGGAAGAGAATGCCCGGTAGAGCTCCTGCGGAAACGTTATCTCGTAGGGACAGCAAGGATTATCAGGAGGGTTCTAAGTACTTGAAAGATAGCTGAAAACTTGTGGATACGTAAGGTTACAGGTAATAATCCGCTACCCACATAAATCCTATCAAGAATAAGACCGAACCTGAGCCAAACCAAAATAATAATAATAATGATGATAGTAATAATAATAATAATAATAATAATAATAATAATAATAATAATTATTATTATTATTATTATTATATAGCAAGAAATCATTATTATTACTGCTGTTGTTCTCGTTAGTATCACTATAATTATCATTCATTAAATATTATTTTTTTTAAACAACAGCCAAGAGAGTATTATTAGCTTCACTTTTGTAAACAGTTTCAACGCTAATATCCATTTTTGATCACTGTAGAACACAAGAATTTGATTCGTTGATTACCTTATGACGTAATCTCGACATCCGGTTTCATCAGTGCTATACTTTTTATTGTAAGTGATGCAGCGGTATCCAACACTAGCAGCAGCAGCAGCAGTAGTAGCAGTAGCTGTAGTAGCTGTAGTAGTAGTAGTAGTAGTAGTAGTAGTAGTAGTAGTAGTAGTACCATTACGTCAACAGTAAAACAATGTTCTTATGCGATGTTAGTAAACTACGTGATGAAAAACATATATCTCCTGTTTGATAAAACTGCGTCGCACTATATAGTTATTAGTTGAATCAGTACAATCAGTGCAGTGAATATATGTATAACCAGGTAATGAATTGGTGTCTAAACATCAAAAAATAATAGCGCAATTGATTACAGGTCCTTGAACTTCAACACATTTTTATGTATATATGTGCATATAGATAGATAGATAGATAGATAGATAGACATGTGCATATACGTACATACATACATGTATACACACACACGCACACACACACACATATATATATATATATATATATATATATATATATATATATATATGAAAATATTATTATTATTATTATTATTATTATTATTATTATTATTATTATTATTATTATTATTATTATTATTATTATTAATAATAATAATAATAAGGCGGTGAGCTGGCAGAGTCGTTAATACGCTGGACGGAATGCTTAGCGCTATTTTGCCCGTAACTACGTTCTGAGTTTAAGTTTCGTCGAGGTTGATTTTGCCTTTCATCCTTTCGGGGTCGATAAATTAAGTACCAGTGAAACACTGGCGTCGATGTAACTGACGTAATACTATCCCCCAAGCTACCCTTCTGGCAAAAATTTCAAATCACTATTAATAAATAATAGCAACAATATCATAAGTGGCGAGCAAGCATTAAAGCCAAAAAGGCAAATTCATAAATTTAGAAGTATTTATTAATTATAATTGAGGGTACACGAAGTACCAGCGTTGCTAGAAGTAAGAGTCGAAAAATACTCAGATAAGCCACCATTTCACTGAAAATTCAACAGGCTAACCAAAATCGAGGAACAATTTATGTATATATAATTAATTGTAATTAACAATTAATTATGTTTACATATATACAAGTATAAGTTAGAGGTGTTTAAAACCTCTAAGAGATAGGTATATCCAAAGGCACATTTGGTAATTACGTCAGTAGGTATATTCCTAGGTAAAAGGTATTCGACAGCAGGTAATTTAGCGGGTAACCGTAGTTTAATTTATATAGACGAGAAGAAAGTGGAGGAAAATTAGTAAACAGAAGTGTGTCTTTTGCGCTAGTAAGCCATTGTTTGATTAGTAAATAAAGGTGAGAGTGAGAGGGAAGTTGTTTACGATCGTAGTCAATGGCAGACATCGTCAGAACGAAGAAGTCAGAGGCAGAGTGAAGAAGAGTGAAAGATCAATGGTTACATCGGAAAAGAGAACATCAAAGATTCGAGTGTCCTACATTATAGTTTGATTCACAGTCAGTTGTGAGGTGGACGAACAATATAGGTTAGTGGACCTGTGGTCTCATGGTTATTCAGTGACATGTCTTGCAAGTGCCTGTAACTTCTGGGGGTTCACCGGCGGTGCAATGTAAGGGAGCTATTATAATGACCTACGTGTCATTGAAATATAGGTTGTAGGTGGTTCGTATTATTTCAGGAAGCCATATATTGGTGTAAAATATGGAACAAGCGTCGGTCCGATCTAGCGTGTAGAGAGACTCATTGCCGTAATACTATTTTGTTATGAAGAGTGCATAGGGAAAGAGGGTGGGAAGGGAAAGTTTGCGTGTAAGTATCTTAGGTGGTTCTCGGTTAAAAAAGAATTTTTTATGCATACATAGGCTAGCGTATGATGTAGAGTAGGTATATAATCATTGGTTTATTATGTGAGTTTGGAGTAGGGTAACATAGAATATGTGTTAGGTATTTTGTGTATTTATCTATAATGTAAGTTTGTGTTAGTGTAAGTGGTTAATGGGAGGTAATGCGCTGGTAAGTAAGTCTGCTAGTAGGGGTGAGCCTAAGATAGTGATATGTACAGGATAGGGCGGTTTTAACGAAACTCAGAAAAGATATATTGGTCTATAAGCAGACAAAAGAATTATTTTCATGTTTTTTATTCAGTAGAATCAATTTAGTCATTAATATATTTAGGTGCTCTATTAAAAAGAGATCGCACCGCTTATTAGTAGTGTTATAAGCCGAGGTGATTGCTAGGATGCGCCATTTTAAACTATAATTAATTGTTTAATTCTTTAATTTCCAGATGTAGCTACTAAGCCCTCTAGAGTTTGCTTTACTTCTATTTCTAAGGCCAGATTGGTGTGAGTTGTATCTCAGTATCATTTGGTTTTCGTGGCACCTATATACGATTTCGTATGGTTATTTGTGAGTACGTCGCATTGTTATACTACATTTTCTATTTTACACCTATTAGAGAATTGGCACTTATTTCTGTCTCTGCAGCCACATAAAGCATTCTGTCTATCTGTGCTAGTGTTGTGGTGAGGAGGGGGGCGGCTATTCTTAGTCGGATCGTTGTCCGTGTTGCTTGAAGGCGCATCTTTATGGGGTAGGATTTCTATTTGCAGGCTGGCTGTTCTATTTTTCTGGTTTCATTGCTGATTTTCCTGGTTTCATAGGTGTCCAGTTTATTAATATTTATCGAGGCTATGATAGTAGCTAAGTAGTAGCACCTGTGTGTGTGTAAGCATGCATATTTGTACGTGTGTGTGTGTGTGTGTGTGCTTGCGTGTGTGTGTGTGTGTGTGCTTGCGTGTGTGTGTGTGTGCTTGCGTGTGTGTGTGTGTGTTTCTTCTATATTTTCTAACAAAGATATCGAGTACCATCGTTGAAATCTAGATGACAAAAACAAATTCACATTTTGAACTTGAGAAGAGTATTGCATATTTTTACTGTCTCTTGCAAATGTGCAAGTTAGCAGGTTGGTTTCTTTTACAAAAACCCGAACTCTTCCAGATTGTCACTTAGGCATGTACTAACATAACCAAGTGCACAAATTATTATGGGAATAGATGTTAATTTATCATCTTGGTATAGAAGCTGAAAGTTCCGAAGCAGATATCTGTAGTTATCCGCTTTCTCTGATTTTCGAAAATATTCTCATCATCTGATCAGATGACCTCTATGACGACACATGCGTTTCTTTCCTGTCCCAAACAAATGTATGTATGTATGTATGTATGTATGTATGTATGTATGTACGTACGTACGTACATTCATTTCAGAGCCAGTACGTACTTTATCCCCTTACAATGCTTGACACTCTACAAAGCTCATCTGAGGTCTATAATTGAGCATTGCTCTCACATCTGAGACGTGGCTGATGCTGCAAACACAAATATCATAGGGCACACCCAAACAAAGAGTCAACTGATTGATTCACATAAAGTCACTCACAAACTTTCTCCAGTTTCTGGTCTATAGGTGCGCTGTCTCCTCTCTGCATTTTCTACTGGAACTATAATGGTTATACTCGTACCACCACCATTTGTCCGACGTGCTTGCTCTCCTAGTGGGGCATTTGTCAAACTTGCCGCAAGCAGAAGCGTTACTTTGTCTGCTGAAACGGAGAGCCTCGACTGCAGTGTGGAAAGCTTGTTGGTCAGACCTGAGTGTATGACTGCAAATACCTCTATTTAGGCATAACCATCCTACATGTATCTCCACTTCTCATCTCCATTATTGCGTCCAAACCGTTTCACTCCCAACACTAATATCTACACGTAGTCCTTCCCTCCCATGACTATACCCCTCTGGAAATATTTCTCAGTTCATGTTTTCCTCGAAGGTGTTGATTATAAAGATAGAAGATGAACATCAATGGTATCAATACCGCCACTCAAGACAGGCCTGCGTCGAAGTTGCTGTCAGCTGTAAGTAGAAACAACTCGGTGACACAACACTGTATGTTTAAGAAACGAAACTACTGGGAGAAATGATGGATATCAAATTGTCTTCTAATACAAACACGCGCACGCGCACGCGTATACATACACTTGCACACACGCAAGCACGCGCACACACGCTTGTACGCAGGCGCATCTATGAGTTTGATAAACTTACTTTATATGTTTGTTCAATAAAGAACTACGTCGGTGACGAGTGACTTATGACTGAATCAAAAGGCATTACTGCGATCCAATAAAAGACCATGAGCTTAGATTGTTGAAAGCTGATTGGATAAAAGAATGTTTTACGTCTTTAAGTCTTCATTAAAAAACACAAAATCGCAAGTCTGACTGTGTGGTAAGAAGCTTGCTTCCCAGTCACATGGTTCCTGGTTCAGTCCCTCCGCGTGTCACCTTGGGTCAGTGGCTTCTACTATATCCTCAAGCCGGCCAAAGCCTTGTAAGTATATTTGGTAGACGGAAACTGAAAGAAGCCCGTCAAATATGTGTTTGTGTATATGTGTGTGTGTGTGTGTGTACGTTTGTCTCCCACCATCGCTTAACGACCGGTGCTGGTGTGTTTACCTCACCGTAACTTTGCGGTTCGGCAAAGACATTTATAGAATAGGTACTAGGCTTTAAAATAATAATTTTGGGGTTGATTCATTCGATTAAGAAATTCTCGAAGGCGGTGCCCCAGCATGGCCGTAGTCTAATGATTGAAACAAGTAAAAGATACAGCACGGAGAAGTATGTAACATGCATACATGCATACATACATACATACATACATACATACATACATGCATATATATATATATATATATATAACGTGAGAGAGTTAGGGTTTGGGGGTTCAACCCACTAAGGGATAGTATCTATCCACTATACTGCTGGGAGGGTACCCAATTATTGCTACACTAGTGCTATACTAAGTGCAATCAATGGGAGCGGGTAAAAGTGGAGGTTTTACCCAAAATTTGTATAACAATTAGAAAATGGAGGATAATATGCTGAACCCAACTACTTGCAGACGGTGTATCCCGTTGAATTCATTAATCTAATTCATAGCAAAAGTGACAAAAGAAGAAAGAAAAATAAAGAAAGAACCAAAGCACAGGTGTCTATGGCACACTATGTTATTTTGCCAACCTGGTTTACATATAGAAGTACAAAGTACATAAGGAATTAGAGGATGAATAGAAGTTTAATCTTACAGCTGTTTCGGCCTAGATTTAGCAAGCCCCATTCTATCCGAATATTCCTTTCCGGAGTGATTATCGGAGCCATAGACACCTGTGCTTTGGTTATTTCTTTATTTTTCTTTCTTTTTTTGTTACTTTTGCTATGAATTAAATTAATGAATTCAACGGGATACACCGTCTGCAAGTAGTTGGGTTCAGCATATTATCCTCCATTTTCTAATTCTATATATATATATATATATATATATATATATATATATATATATATATATATATATATATATATATATATATATATATATATATATACGGGGGTGGGGTCCGTGTGTGTTTATACGTATATATATACATATATATATATATGTGCATGTATGTATATGTGTGTGTGTGTGTATGTGTGCTGGGTAATAATAGTCACAGCTTATATAAAGCATGAATCCCACTGTTACACTAATGAATGTAATAATATAATGACTTCAAGAATTTGATAAATCAGATGTCAGAAAGGGTGTAAAACCCATTCATTTCGCTCTTAAAGAATCTCATTAATCTGTTTTATTTTCCCTTTTTAATTATTTTGTCAACAATTTCTAGTGCAATTTCGTTATCCTGAAATTTACTGATTCTAACTTGGCTCATCTCTAATTAATTGATTCTAGCTTGACTCATTTCAAGAACATTCAGTTTTCCTCTTCCTCACATTACACACCCTATTACGGTCAACAAGTCTTCCACTCATACTTTAACGTCATTCCCAAACCAGCCAAATCTAGCATCTCACTTACCCTACAATGTCATTCTAAAAGTAAATAATCATCAAAATCTAAACGCTATGAGATATCTTTTATCTTTTATCTTTTACTTCA
>NC_142932.1:76966450-76986450 GCF_046866305.1 Octopus bimaculoides
GATCTGTATGCAAATAGAGAGAAGTCTATTTGCTGATGTACTGCATAAACAAAACACATACACTATGAAAGTGTAGCCGAAAATGTTTATAATACGAGAGCTGTTTTTAATTTGTAATTTAATTAATACATGCGTAAGTGCATAAGAATTAAAGAATAAAAGAATATATACTGTGTATATATAAATTTTTCTTCACATTCGCTTTTATGTTTCAATTGTGTCTGGATTCGTCAGAGAAGCAAGCGTAGTCGACAATCAGCATAACTTCGAAGTCTCTGTGGACATTTTTCTTGTATCCCCGTAAAATATGTTTCTCTGCTTAGATATATTGAGTAGTAATCCACCAATTAATATTGGCCTATTTCTGTTTTATAACTGTGCATACAAACACATAACAAATAGTATCTACATAAACATATGCGCGTATGCTTGTGTATATGTGCGTGTGTGTGTGTGTGTGTGTGTGTGTGTGTGTGTATACATTGTTTATTATACATAGTATGTAATTATAAGCTACTATTAGTAGCTCATAACTGTATACTGTGTATATTAAACAATATTTATCTCTCACCAGATGGAGTACTTTTTTGTTGATCGACCCTGAAGGGAAACGTAAACTACACACACACATGTATGTATAATTATACATCTATAATTATATATGTAATTATATTCATATATATGTATATATATACATGTGTATGTGTGTGTATATGTGTCTGTGTATATACATACATACTGTTCTGTCAAGTTTACATTTCCCTCCCTCTCCCCCTCTCTCTCTCTCTTTCCTTCATTCCGGGAAGTTAATTCTTAAGACGTAGACGTCTCATTGAGAGTGCCCAGCACAGTTACATGGTATTTCAGTTGCAAGTACTTTCAAAAGCAACATTGCGAATACATACACACACACATATATATATATATATATATATATATATAAACACACACACACACATATCAAGTTGAACGTAAATATTTGAAATATCTTTCAGCAGCATTCTTCATATATACCTCTCAGCTCGAAACGTCAAAAGGTACCGATGCTACTGTATATCTATTCTAGATTAATCTAGCTTATATATGTGTGTCTCAAACTGACAAACAATATAAACATCTTTTGCTACACTAAATATATTTTGTTTAATATTTACACGATACAGATGGTTGTTTTGAACATTTTATAAGTTTTTGTTATGTCTATCATAACTTCTTTCTAACTTAGGCACAAGACCACACATCTGGTGGATACAAACTATCTATAATATTAATCGTTAAATGAATGTGTTACTTTTCTTTATATTGATCACGGTTTAGTGAAATTTAGGGGAGACCCTATTGAGATTTGAACTAAGAGCATAACGAAAAACGTAAAAATATTCTATTTCTCTATCATCTGAAGCCTTCAAGTGAAGTCGCATGGCATAATGGTTAAAATAATGCACTCACGGTCGCAAGATCGTGGTTTCGATTCCGGAGCACGGTGATGCGTTGTGCTTCTAAGCAAAACAATTCATTTTACGTTGCTGTACGATCCCTTCGAGATTTGACTTGCAGCACGCCATCATGTACTTATACAAGTAATGGCGATTTGATGGAGGGAGTGAGCTAATGTACAGTACAAATATTTGATCACCTGTGTAGGTTGTTCAGCCATCATCACCATCAGTATATGTGAGTGTGTAAAGACAGGCATGTATATATATATATATATATATATATATATATATATATATATATATATATATATATATGACGGAAGGACTTCTGCACAGTTTTCGTCTACAAAATTTACTCACAAGACATTGGCCGGGGTTATAGTTGAAAATACTTGTCTAAGGCGCTATGCTGTGGAACTGAACTCGTAACTTCGTGGTTGTAAAGCGAGCTTCTTAACCACAACGCCATGCTTGCGCCTATAAAAGCATAACTGCGCCTAAGATAGACCATAAGGTTAGTAACTATAAGTTAGTACTATTAGATAAACTATACTATTGTTAACTATTATTATGATCTGCTGTTTATAACTATTGGAATGATAGACTGTACTATTAGTAACTTACTATTATTAAGATCATACTAATAAATATGATTACAAAGACAGACCTAACTTTGAGTTATACAGACCATACCATTAGTAGTAGTTAATAGGATGTGATTCGTAACTTACTAATGTAAGATAGAGCATAGTATTAATAATTAATACTTAGTAACTAATAATAAGCTAGAGCATATAAACACAATCAAACAATCACATTCTAATATTTTTTCTGTAACGAATTTTGATGGCAACGTCATCTATTCTCTTTATTAATAAAAAAAAGAGCATTTTTTGTCATTGTTCACTGGCAAATAATTATCTTTTGTCACGCATGGATGAGGGTTTTACACGGCTAAGCAATTGGAGCGCAGACTTATTGCAGTAGCCTCTGATTTGTAACATGATCAGGTTCAGCAAAAATCGCTTTATTTTTGTGTTTGTATGTAGTTTGACGCTTCTTTACCTTGATGAACTGTCTGGACAATCAATATAGTTTATTCAAGTAATTCACAGGTAAGTATTGATGCAAAGTTCACAAATGTTGAGACACTAACAAAACAGCCCTACGCTAAGTCTACTGGGGTGGCAACTTTCTGAGAAGTGACACGGCAGAAGGAACCTGCCAAGTTGTCAAATGTCTAGAAGACAATGAAGAAATGTGATTGTATCAGATAAATAGCAGTGGTGGAGAAATTTACGGTTGAAGGACGAGAAAACGGGAGCCCTATAACAATTACCCTTTCATATATGTGTGTATGTGTGTGTGTGTGTGTGTGTGTGTGTGTGTGTGTGTGTGTGTGCGTGTGTGTGTGTGTGTATGAAAGCTGAACATTCATACGTCGTCTTCGACGGGAAAGTCCGTGATACATATATATATATATATATATATATATATATATATATAATGTAAAACTTAATTCATAAAAGGTTAAATGTTAACAATGGCTGTTGATTTCGACCGTTTTAAACTGTATCTTTCGTCGGTCGACGAGATAAATATATAATTCAATTTGGAAAGGTGGTGGTGTGTATAAGAAGGAATAATACAACTTACCTTAGTAATTACTTTTGCATTTTAATTACATGAACTTTTTATTGCTTCCTGTTTTTTTAGTTTTTTTCATTCTGTTTTTTTTTTTTTTGTCTCTGCGTGGTGGATTGGCAAGATCGCTAGGAAGACGGGGGAAAAATTCCTTCTGGATTTTTTCTAGATTTTTACGATCTGTGTAATTTCGGAGATGAATTAAGTCGATTACATCGACTCCAGTACTCAAATGGTACTTATTTTATCGGCCTGGCTGAGATGAAAGGCAAAAATCGATCTCGACAGAATTTGAACTCAGAAATTAAAAACGGACGAAATTCTGTTACCCATTTCACCCGGCATGCTAACGATTCTGCCAACACCCCGCCTTAGATAATAATCCTTTCTATCCTAGGTACAAGTCCTGAAATTTGGGGAAGGGGATAGTCGATTACATCGACCCCAGTTATTCACTGGTACTTAATTTATCGACTCCGAAAGGATAAAAGACGAAGTCGACCTGGGTGGAATTTGAACTCAGAACGTAAAGGCGGACGAAATACGGTTACACATTTTGTCCAGCGTGGTAACGATTTTCCCAGGTCGCTGCCTTAGATAAGGATAACAACAAATAATACCTTAGTTCAAATTCCGCTGGGGTCAACTTTGCCTTGCATCTTTTCAGCGTCGATAAATTAAGTACCAGTGAAACATTGGGGTCGATGTAATCGACTAGCTCCCTCCCCACAAATTTCAGGCCTTGTGCCTTTAGTAGAAAGGGTTATTATTGCTACTGTTGTTGTTGTTGCTGCTGTTGCTGCTGCCCTTTGTTGTTGTTGTTGTTGTTGTTGTTGTTGTTAAAGCAATGTGCTGGTGGAATCGCTAGCATCGACCTCCTCCTCCCCTCAAAAACTGTTGGTCCTGTGCCAAAATTTGCACCACTGTTAGCATTACTATGTCGGAGAAGAGGCAGTATAGCTAGCGCATCAGGCTAAAATTCATCCAAAGTAACTTTGCCTTTCGTCCTTTCGAGATCGACAAATTAAAGTATCAATTAAGTACTGACGTCGATGTAATTATCTTACACACGCCTAAAATTGGAACCATTATTATTATTATTATCATTATTATTATGGAAAGCGTCAGCTGCCCGCAGCCAGCAGACTAAGGTGAATCTTGTTTACTGGTTATAATTCAAGAACCCTGCGAAGAATTCTTGCAGTTCCAAGCAATGCTGATCTTTGTGGGTGTTCTACCTTCACACGTGCACCAATCTTTTTCAGCCATTTTGGTAGTTGAATGCTGATACTTCCAAGTGCACCAATTACTACTGGTATCACGTTTACTCTCTTCATTGACCACAACTGCTTAACCCCCCAAGCTAACCTGTCATATCTATTGACTTTCTTTCTTCTTTATCGCATACCTTGTTGTCAGCTGGGCGAGTTATATCTACGACCCAGCATCGTTTGATTTCTTTCTCAACACCATGTCTGGTTTCCTATTTTTTATATCATGGTCGCACTGAATCATAAAATCCTATAGGATCTTTGCATTATCATTTTTGATGATGCCTTCGGGTTTATTTTCGAACCAATTTTTTCCTCTGTAAAGTTCATACTTGTTGCAAAGTGTCCAATGGACAATCCTTGCTATATTGTCATGACGTCTCTTATATTCTTTCTGGGATAGTGGCGTACATTGACTGGTAATATGTCATACGGTTTCACCATTTTGTCCACAAATTCTGCACCTATCATTTTCTGATGTGTTATCTATTCTGTATTTGATGTAATTCGTTCTTAATGCTTGCTTTTGGGCAGCACAGATTAGAACCGCCGTTTTAAATCACTTATAGTCATCCATAGCCATCTTTTTTCTCTGTCTGTCTTACCTTCAACATCCCTATGAAATTGTCCATGCATTCTTTTCTTTATCCACCTATTTTCAGTTTCATTCATTATCAAGTCCTTGTACAGTGCTTTATCTTTGAAATTTTCCATCCTACACAAGCCTGACCTTCTTACTTCCAATAATAGCGGTTCTGTAGCATTTTTTACATACCATGCTATGTTGTTTTCTTCTGCTCTAATGCTGTGTTCGCATCCAATCAGTCCTTTTCCTCCTCTTTTTCTTTGTACATACAGTCTGTCTGTGTCACTTTTGGGGTGGAGTATCCCATATCTAGTCAGCAACTTCCTTGTCTTTCTGTCTAAGCTGTTTAGTTCATCTACTGTTCATGCAATTACCCCTGCTCCATATCTAAGTAGTGAAACCGCCCAGGTGTTGATAGCTTCAATCTTATTCCGTCCGTTTAATTTCGATTTAAGGATCAGTCTCAGTCTGTGCAAGTACTCCACCATAAATTTTTCTGTCATTTCTTTCTTCATCAATTTATCCATTTCTAATATCCCCAAGTTCTGATATCCCATGTTTTCTATCTGCTTCATAACCTCCACCGACGGTATCTCTACCCCGTCCATACATTTGATTTTGCCTCTCTTCAAGACTAACACACCACACTTTTTCAGTCAGAATTCCATTCTGATATCAGCGCTGAAATTATACACCGTATCAACGAGGGGACAGATTCATCTTTACCATAAAGTTTGAGGTCATCCATGAATAACAAGTGGTTGATTTTTTGCTAGCAGCTTTTGAATACATACCCAGCCTTTGCTTTCCTCAGAATCAGTGCTATTGGTATCATGCACAGTACAAAGATCAGTGGAGACAGACAGTCCCCTTGGAAGATGCCCTCCTGATTTCTATTGTCCCTAAACTTCTATATGCTGTCAGTTCTGTCCTCCACTTCCCCATACTTTGTCCAAGCAATCGCTCAACATTCGATGCAATACCAAACAGGTTCATACATTCCATAACCCAAGAATGTGGGATCACATCGTACGCCTTACGATAGTCGATCCATGATTTATTATTATTATTATTATTATTATTATTATTATTATTATTATTATTATTATTATTATTATTTATATATCGGATATCTTTGAGAACATACTTTTGCTACCATAAGTAATATCAAGAAATATAGCTTATAAACCATAAGCATAAGTTGACTTTTAGAAAAATTTATTGCTGCTTATACAAATTGATGAGATGAATACTAATTTTCAAACGAAAAATATTTATTCACTACCTTAAATAAAATTAAAAGAAACACATTTCGCATTTATATAATTGTAATAAGCACATCATTATTTGTTCTAAATTTTAATGACGTAATAGCATTCAAATGCATCAAAGGCCTATTTCTGCAAAATTTCCTTTAAAAGATGTGTATTTTTTAGAAAGTCATTATTCCTTGCCACCACTTCTTGTATTAGCTCTCTGTATCTCATTTTTACTCTCTCTCTCTCCCTCTCTCTTCCTATCTTTATCCCCCCTCTCTTTCTCTATGCGATGTAAAGCGTGGCTGTCAACCAGCCAACCAGCCAGCCAACCAACCAGTCAGCCAACATTAATATCGGCTTTTATTATAGAAAGACATTACGTTACAAACTATTATATATTATTACTTTATAACTGTTGATATCGCATATCAAAGTTATACAAAAAATAAATATTTAAATCTGTTTTAAAAATCCTGTTTCGATAAATCATTTTCTTTTATAATTTACAGGTATTGTTTTAATTTAAGCTGTGTGGTTAAGAAGTTCGCTTCGAAATCACAGGGTTTCACATTCAGTTCTACTGCATAGCACCTTGCGCAATTGTTTTTTACTTTACAAGATGTCCACAAAATCTGGGTACAAAGTCTGGGTACATACTTTAAGAAATTATTATTTCTTACATTTCATTGTTAATGTTATGATTTTATTTACTCCATGTACACACATGGGGATTAACACATACTTTAAGAAATTATTATTTCTTATATTTAATTGTCTATCTTATGATTTTATTAACTCCATGTACCCAGACTTTGTGGACACCCTGTATAATCCGGCCTAACCATTGCTTCGTGCAATTTATCAATTAGATAGTAGAAGCCAACGCTTAATTACTAATGCAATTAAACCTGGTCTTCGCTTGTTTTTTTTTTTTTTTTTTTTCTTCCTCGGGAGCATAACTTGGAATGCAGATATAGAAACTCAAAGGTTAAATCACGAAAGATTTCGGCAGAAATTTTAATCGAGCATACCTAGTAAATTGAATCGAACATAGCTGATTAGAATACCGTAGTTGATAGCATAAAAGATGCACAGGCATATTAATCGCGCTTATTCAGGAAAGAAGAGTTTTTTAGAAGTTTTATTGGAGTTCCAACGTTACATGTAGCATCCGGGGTAAATTTTTTAAATATTCATTGAAAAGAAATGCGTCATATATGCCATCAAATAGAAAATCTTTACCGCTAAATACATCATTATTTTATCATGGAACGTTTATTAAAATTGGAAAGTAAATGCTTGAGTAACTTACCGTATCATCCGGCATACAAGTCGACACAGAATATAGTGTAAACACAGTGTAAATATTAAAATATCTGCTGCATTTCACAAGGAATATTTGGTCCCCTGAGGTCGTCTTGGTCTATAAGTTGACCTACCATTTTTCGCAGTAAATTTTGGTCTGAAAAATTCGACTTGTATGCCAGAAAATATGGTATTTACATTTTATAACACTGCAAATAAAGAGTTAATGAGTAGAAAATTTTATAGATGAGGAAGTGTAGTGCGTTCGAGTGCCGAGCCTAACGACGTGGTAAAAACAAACGGAACAGGTGAAGAGGAAAATTGTTAAGATGTGTTGAGTGAAAGCCGTGTGAACTCTAAGCTGCTTTCTCTTTCTCCACCATACACACATGCCACTTTAGAATGGTAATAGATCTTACAAAGACCTTCTGTTTCCAATCGTAGATTCATAGATTAATTGACTGAAACGTTTATTTATCCTATTTCAATGAGTTCGTTCACGCACGTGCCAGTCAGGGCTTTCCTCGCTATCTCTTTCTGTTGTTATATTGCTTGAAAAATATGCTTACTTGAAAGTTAATGATATAAACTGTAAGCTTATACACACCGGAGTTGTGTGTATGTATATATGCATGTATGTATATATATATGTAGGTATGTATGTATGTAGGCATGCATGTATATAAGTATGCATGTATGTATGTATGTATGTATGTATGTATGTATGTATGTAAGTATGTATACGTGTGTTCGCGTGTATGTATGTACGTAGGTGTGGATGCATGCATATATGCTTGAATGTATGTGTATGTATGGATGTATCTATATAATGTGTGTGTGAGTGTGTGTCTGTATGTGGGTGGGTGGGTGGTTGAATATATATATGTATGCATGTATATATGAATGTACGCATGTATATATGTCTGTATGTATGTGTGTATGTATATATGAATGTGTATATGTATGTAGGTACTTATGCATATATGCATGTATGTAGTCTGTATGTATATCTGCATGAATGTATGCATATACATACGTAAGTACATGAGTATATGAATGTGTATTTTTTTTTGTACATATGTATACGTATGTATGCCTGCATATGTATGTATATTGACTAGGCCCAGCCAACCAATAAGCTTGAATGCGGAGAGAACATTGGGAGAATAACATTGTTTATAGTTATTTTGACAATAGGCAAATTCTTTTATATCGGTTATATTTACCGAAATATCGGTAACTCCGTGTATTAACTTATTTCAACAAGCTCTGTTCCTTCGAACGAAACATATGAGAACAAAGAAAATTACTTTGGTAATTTTAAGGAATACGGTGGGAACTGTTGAAGGTATTGAATTAAGGGGTGATGACAGAAAAGTCATGTGTCCGATGACAAAGAAATACAATTTTAAAAACAAAATGAAGCAAATGGAAAAGAAAATATAAATAAACAAGAGTTTGATGTGGTGCAAATATATGAGTCAGCCACAGAACAGGAATGGTGGATGGGAAGGACTGAAATAGAAAACGGAAAACAATAAGAAGAAAAAAGAAAAGAAAAGAAATGTTTTTTTTTTTTTAAACTGGTAGGAAAAAATAATAAGATAAGGATGAAGAAATGTAGAGGAAAGCTGGGAGAAATAGGAGTAAAAAAGTGACAAAACAAATTAAAGATGGCCGTAACGTTTGAGTGATTGGATGTGAAGTTTAAACAAATGAAAATATGAAGTAAATTATTTTTAATGGCGGAACACAAAGAAAATATATCTATACATAATAGCGTGTAGAATATTGGGTTAAAAAACACCTTGGATGGAAAAAAATGTCGAATTTTTTTCCTTCATACAAATTTTTTTGTAACCTAATATTCCTAACCATATTATTTATAATTTTGAATTCCAACATTGAAAATTATATACGTCGTGTCTCCCGAACCTACTAAATTCTTAAAATGTGAGTTTTTATATACGTGTATGTATGTATGTATGTATGTATGTATGTATGTATGTATGTATGTATGAATGTATGTATGTATGTATGTATGTATGTATGTATGTATGTATGTATGTATGTACACATATATACAGTAGAACCCCGGTTTATAAACGCCTCTGATCACGAATAAATCGTGCTTTATATCTATCTATCTATTTATCTATCTATCTATCTATCTATCTCTCTCTCTCTCTCTCTCTCTATATATATATATATATATATATATATATATATATATATATATATATATATATATAAAGAGAGAAAAGGATAAAGAGAACAATGGCAAAGTTAGAAATATATTTTATGGATAAAGTCTTACAGAATGGAGCAAAACTAACCGTATACAGCACTTAGTCGGTATTACCTGTATCTTTGGGCTTGGTTGAATCCAATACCCTTCTTAACCTTATATGTATATATATATATTTATATATATATATATATATATATATATATATATATATATATATATATATATATATATATATATATATATAGCACGATTTATTCGCGATCAGAGTCGTTTGAAAACCGAGTTGCTACTGTATATGTATGTATGTTTTTATGTATGTATGTATGTATGTATGCATGTATACTTGTGTAAAGTGAACTCAGTCTTGAGAATACCGATCGCTGCAGTGTTACTCCCAAGGGGTTATTCCCCTCTTAGGTATGTGTACAAACACAAGATGGGCAGTGAATTACGTCATTGGATCGTATGTTCGCATGTTGCATGAGCTTCTGTGTCGTTTCAGTTCGTCAACCACGAAAACCATATCTGTCACTCACAGTCTGCTAAGTATAAAATAATTATTAAAACGTTGTGCGGGCTGTTTTCTGATGTGCGTTAAGCTTGGTCAAACAAGAATTATATAAATAGTATCGCATTAAAAGATGCTGAGTGGAACACATTCCTGTGAAATCATATTCAACATGTTCCACTGCACTCGGAAGTGAAAAGATTTTCCGCTGTGGAAATATACCCGAGAGGAATCTCCTCTTAGATATGTGTAAAAACATGAAATGGGTTATGAATGACACTATCGGATTGGAAGACGTATGCATTTAGCTTGGCCAAACTTTACTATCATCCGTATGTTGTTTTAATAAGAATTGAGAATAATTTCATTCTTAACGGAGTGTGAGTGACAGATTTAGTTTTCCTAGCTAACGTAGGGAATAAACATAGAAACACATGCGTACTGCGGTTAACTGGCATCATTCACAGCCCACCTGATATATTTTTACATGTCTAGGTGGAGAATTTCATCTCGGGAGTAGTTTTGCAGTGGTTGGTCTTCTCACGACCGAGTACACTTGAGCGAATTGATCAAAATATATTTCATTCAACACTGCTTCGTATAGCATTATTTAGAGTACACACACACACTCACACACACACACACACACACACACACACACATATAATTGACTAACCCTCTCCACTGCGTCCTATAGCAGAAACAACTGTAATGTAAGCAAATGAAATTCATAACATAAGCGTTTTTCCTTTATCATCTCATTTTCTTGTGTGTGTGTGTGTGTGTGTGTGTGTGTGTGTGTGTGTGTGTGTGTGTGTGTGTGTGTGTGTGTGTGTGTGTGTATACCACTTGATGATCTGTTAAAGTTGTGTGATTCATCAAATTTCTGTCTCCGGTTTTCTTTCAACTTGGTAATTAGTTACAGAAATTGCCTAATCAACATGAACGTTTCAGACCCAGGGATGAACTCTACAACGTCGGTCGAACAGCTAGAAATAGCAACGAATTTCTCCGAAATAACAGCGCGCAAGCTTTCAAAAGAAAAATAACAATATTGACCTAGATATAAAGTCAGATTGGTCACAGTTGAAGTTCCTTTAATAATTGAAAGTCAGATCAATGCAAGCTTTTCTTTAGCAAAACAACTTCAGAACCGATAGCTTCTTTCGGCCACAGTCTGCGTGTGTGCGTGTGTGTGTGTGCGTGTGTGTGCGCGTGTGTGTGTGGGTGCGTGTGCGTGTGTGTTTGTGTGGGTGAGTGTGTGCCTCTGTGTGTGTGCGTGTGTGTGTGTGTTGATCATGAAGCACATGACATAAAGCTACAAATAATAGTATGTAAATAGGGCGTTAAAAAAAAAACCCTTGTGGGGAGAAAGTCCCATGAACAGCCTTGGACTTTTCTATCCAAATGGGATTTTAAACCCAAATTTTATATTCTATTATCACAGCTTTATGTGATGTGTTCCAAATAAAAATTGTTTCACATTCACTCGAAAGTTTATAAAATTCTTATGACGTCAAAAATCTGTGTGTGGTGCGTGGTGTATCCGTACAAACTATTCATTGGTCGTTTTATATCATGGTAAAAGAGAAAATCTTGCTAAATATCTGAGTTAGATGGAACTGAATGTATAGTACAGACGTTTTGCATTTTATGCATTCATTTACTTGAATTTACCTTTCTTTTTCATTTCATCTTTAATATAAAGTCTTTAATATCAATACGCAACTACGAAGCTATTTCTAACTTGTCGATCGGAAACATAAAAAAAAAAAAATCATCCCTCACAGTAGCTTACCACTGAGGATGGACGCATGCCGATCTTTCATTATACACAGAGCTGAATGAAACAAGGTTTTCTTCATCTGTAATTTTGACCAAAGTTTTGTGAAACACGAGAACAACATTGGATATTTTGGAAAGAAAAAGTTAAAAGGAAATTTCTGTTCTTATTTTTAACTAATGAGCTGGATTCTTTGCCGTTAGGGAATTACTTTGGAAACAGAACTTTGTTGACTTTAACAGATAAAACTAGCAGTTCTCTGATAGTTGGCAAGTTTATATAGGAATTAGTGTTTCTGCTACGTTGGTTGAAGACTTGTCTCAAGCAACAGTCTCGTTAGTTGTGTTTGCTTAAACGCAAGCTTGGGTGGACCCGGTCCTTTAATTAGCTGTTGAAAAACCTGCAATTTCTGCTGCGGATGATAATGATGTTGATGCTGGTGCTGTTATTATTGTTTCTGTTACTGAGTGTGTCGTTTTTGTTGTTTTATAAGTAGGTAACGAGTCAGTTAGGGTTGTCTTCAAAATAAATTTAAGAACTGACCCACCCTTAAACAAAGTGCTAGGGGGTCGTTATATTTCTTAGACATACGCGTACATACATACACACACAAGCACACACACACATACAAATATATATATATATTTATTTATTTATGTCTATGTGTGTGTATGTGTGTTATTTCTGCGTGTGTGACTTTCGTTGATTCTGTTAAGCTTAAGATATAAAATTCAACGGAAAAGCTGAAAACTGGATGCTGTAACAACGGAGTCCCTTGCATCGAGTTAGCTAACCTCTTGTTGCACTCAAAGTCAAAAATTTCTCAAACCAGTGATTCACCAGCATTCGATAGATATATATAAATAGTTTACTTGCCAACCACATAGTTCCGGGTTCAGTCCCACTGCGTGGCATCTTGGGGAAGTGTCTTCTAGCGCAGGTGAGACTGTGTGGTAAGTAGCTTGCTTACCAACTACATGGTTCCGGGTTCAGTCCCACTGCGTGGCACATGGCGCAAGTGTCTTTTACTATAGTCTCGGGCCGACCAAGGCCTTGCGAGTGGATTTGGTAGACGGAAACTGAAAGCACGTCGTATATGTGTGTGTGTGTGTGTGTGTGTGTGTGCGTGTGTGTGTGTGTGTGTGTGTGTGTGTGTGTGTGCGTGTGTGTGTGTGTGTGTGTGTGTGTTTGTCCTCCTACCATCGCTTGACAACCGGTGCTGGTGTGTTTACGTCCTCGTTACTTAGCGGTTCGGCAAAAGAGACCGATAGAATAAGTACTAGGCTTACAAAGAATAAGTCCTGGGTTCGAATTGTTCGACTGAAGGCGGTGCTCCAGCATGGCCGCAGTCAAATGACTGAAACAATTGAAAGAACAAAAGAATAAAAGGATTATACATACATACATATATATATATATATATATATATATATATATATATATATATATATATATATATATATATATATATATATATTTATATATATATATATATATGTTATAATTTAGAACAAGTAAAAGGTTTTCATTATAGTTACTGGGAGTTTCAAGTGTCGGAGCGAAAACCTACGATACATTCTCGTCGGCTATTAGTGGTAATAAACGAGAATGTATCGTAGCTCTTCGCT
Source organism: Octopus bimaculoides (assembly GCF_046866305.1). Taxonomy (NCBI): domain Eukaryota; kingdom Metazoa; phylum Mollusca; class Cephalopoda; order Octopoda; family Octopodidae; genus Octopus; species Octopus bimaculoides. The sequence goes on from NC_142932.1 coordinate 76,980,125, forward strand.
CCAACGTTTGAAACTCCGAGTAATATGATGACAATATTTCACTGTTTGTCCTAAATTATAGCATATATAAATGATCCTCTATTTCTCTAATATTGCGGTCTCATTATTTTGTTATTTTTTTATTATGTATATTACATGGAGCATAAACAATACAGAAAACTAAGGAGAGAATGCATAGAATTTTTAACCCGACAGCTGTTTCTAGGAGCTCGCGTGCCGTGTGTACATGTAGATTTGCATGTATTATGTGTATGTATATATGTATGTAAGTTTGTATGTATGTATATATGTATGTATGTACGTATGTATGTTGTATCTTCTGGATTTATGTTATTCATTATATTTTTTTCCAGAATTCAAGCCGGTGGTTAACAAAGTGACAACGCTCTTTTACTCAATACAAGGCGGCCCTTGTGGTTTGTGGTTACCTGAATAAGCTGATGTTTGCAAATATGTGTATTGATGTTCTGTCAATGTGGTTGTGCATGTGGATGAAATTCGTACTCGTGAGTCTGCGTGATAGAATAGAACACAATATGTCTTTCATTTAATGTTTATGTGTATATGTGCATATACATTCTAAATGTATAGTCGTTATATGTAAGTATTCATGTATGCATGTATGGATGTAACGTATGTATGTGTGTGTTTCTAGTATGTGTGTGTGTTGTGTATTTCTGTGCTTTTGTGGTGAGGGCATGTACATATAAATTAGGGCACAATTTATCGAGAATTTGGAGTTTACCATTTCTACAATGGGTTATAGGTAATGGGCGGAAGGAAATAAATTAGCCTGAGAGAGTCAGAAAATCAAAAGAGAAACAAGCAAACAACTTGGATTCAACAGAGCGTGCGCAAGGCTTTTCATTTATTTTATTGTATAATTTATTTTCTCTTATTTTATTAGAAAATTAGGTTCCCAGAATGTTTTTAAAACTTGCAAAACGAAAGTTAAAGCAAAAAATAAATAAGATAAATAAATAAATAAAACAAGACATCAACAAACATGAACGTCTGTTTTAAAAAACAGGCCAAAATATATAACAATATAAGATGTATGGTACAGATTGAGAAGAGAACTTACAAAACTTGGAATAATAAACATTCGTTTTCTGGAGATAAAACGAAGAAATATGATATGAGGAGGGATTGGTTGCTATTTTTAACAGATCATTTACCACGTAGGGACTTCCACGCTGGATCGAGTAGATTGTGTTTTTAGTTGGAAGTGTTGGGTGGGACTAAAGTTCCATAAAAAGCCAAGGGTTGTACAGATATATCCATGTATAAATTATCCAGCAAACATTGCTTGTAATCTCCATTCGCTTAAATAATATATTGCAAGTAATAATAATAATAATAATAATAATAATAATAATAATAATAATAATAATAATAATAATAATAATAATAATAATAATAATACAGGACTTACAAATATATATAACATACAGAAAATTGCACTACTGGGTACTGCACACATTCTACGCAAAACACTTTCAATACAGCAAGCATAAGAGCACCACAGCAAACCACAGCACATACCCAAGGCGCACAGAGCTGCGCTCGGTAGTGAAGTGAAAGCACGTTATAAAAATAAAACTACTGAACAGTAATAATAATAATAATAATAATAATAATAATAATAATAATAATAATAATAAAGGCAGCGAACTGGTAGATTTGTTAGCACGTAGTAAAAAATTCTTAGAGGCATTTTACCCGCTTATTACGTTCCGAGTTCAAATTCTGCCGCGGTTGAATTTGCATTTCATCCTTTCCGGGGTAATAAAATAAGTACCAGTTGAGTACTGGGGTCGATGTAATCAATTTATCCTCTCCCTGAAAACTGCCGGCCTTGTGTCAAACTTTGAAACCATTATCTTACAAGTAAAAGAAAGCGTTTTAATGACATCTTTGATTAGTTTGAATTCATGTAAATGAATATATTTCGAAAGATGTTTTACCATTGTTTTATATCTCTATATAATAATCCCTTCAGCTATAGGCGCGAGGCCTGAAATTCCGTGCGGGGAACTTGTCACTTGACTGTACTTATTCCATCGACCCCAAACGAATGCAAGGCAAATTCAACCTCGACTGAAATTGAACTCAGAGCTTGAGCACTGGGATCAATCTAATCGATTTAGCACATCCCCCAAATTGTTGGCATTGTGCCAAAATTAGAAACCAATATATATATATTCCATTCAAATTTTAAACGATGACATTTCCCAGCCAATACACTTCACTTCAGTCCCATATGAGACAGATATGAAACCGAAATCAGAATCAACTGATTCATTTAAATCAATGGTTCTCAGCCATTTTTTCCCTACGGATCCCTTCAATTCCTGCTTTACTAGGGTGGACTCTCATGGACATTCGATATTTAAAAAATCCTATTCTATTGTTTTTATTAAGTATTTTTAGGGATTTTGTTTTTAAAAATTGCTGAAATATTTTGGGTATTAAAGAGGTATAACTAATTTATTACACATAAATTTTAACAGCAAAATCTTATACAGATCCCCCAAGAGCTTTATGGGCCCCCAGTCGAGAAGCATTGATTTAAATGGTTATTGAACAGAGTAACCATTAAAGTACCATCATTTTCACTTAACACACTTTTAAACCAGTCACAATCAACCATTCTCATAATTTATCCACAAATTTTATCAAGGCTGTATCCTGAAATTCAAAACCATTACTTACACATTATAATACACACAAGGATACATGAAAATATCTAGGGTTAGCGTTTGGACAACATTTGTACTGTTCAAACTATGTTAACATAATGCATTTTATATGCAAATGAATCAAGATAATCAAATAGCTCTGTTACAGTGTTGGAGGAAGCTACATTGTCAAAGAAACCCTAAGAGTTTAAGTAAATATTAATGTCTGTTAGTGCAAGCTTTGTTAGGTGTTTTAAGGAACAGTCAAAGAAAGATTGACATACATACATACAGACAGACAGACAGACAGACAGACAGACAGACAGACAGAAGGATAGATAGATAGATAGATAGATAGATAGATAGATAGATAGATAGATACATAGATAGATAGATAGATAGATAGATACATACATACATACATAGATAGATAGATAGATAGATAGATAGATAGATAGATAGATAGATAGATAGATAGATAGATCAAATTTATAGAAAAACAAAGACAAAGACAATAATAGGAACAACAAGCAAGTGCATTAGTTTGACGCTCGAGAAAAATGGAAAAGTCTTTTACGCTTCGAGCCTACGCTCTTCGACAGAAAGGATTAAGAGGAAACAAATAGAGAGAGAATGAAAAAAAAAAACGTGTTGAGTTCAGTGGCCCAACATAGATAGATAGATAGATAGATAGATAGATAGATAGATAGATAGATAGATAGACGAACGGACAGACAGACAGACAGACAGACAGACAGACAGACAGATAAAGGAGAAAGCAAGAGAGAAATAGAAACCGAAATGGGGTGGAGAGACGTCGAAGCAAGAAATATTGCAACAATGTAATATTTTTCATTTTGGCAAACAAACGCCTATATGTATATTCTCTTTCCACAAATGTTAAGCAGTATCTTGAAGATACCAAACAGCTAAAGACAAAACAAAATTACATCATGGATTTGGAAATAGAAAAACAATTTTATTGTTCTACAAAATATTATCAACAATGTAGTGATACTTAGCAAAAGCTATGCTCCTCATCCGCACCACACCCTAAAAATGAGACTTTTAATAGATAAAAATATTTGAATATAAATCGAAGAGCCTCAAGCAGTAGTCATATGTAACCAGTAGGACATTCCGACATTAGGCGAGGTAGCTGAATAAAAAATAACACAGTATAATAGAATTTTTATTTCTATTTCATTTTTTTCTCTGGCGTTATTTCTTATTTGCATCTATCTAGAAGTTAAAGGAAATTACTACTATTCCCTTCAAACTTTGCCTTTGTAATCTGGACATCAATGTTTTGAAACTGACTTATTTACCATTACATTTAAGACAGAATCAGTGCTGAGTTGTTGAAGTAGAAATATCGGCATAGCAAATATTCTGCTCGATACTACAGATTCGCTTGTCAGACGCTTGACCATAACCATTTTAGCATGCACTTTAGTAGCTGACAATATGTGCATCTCTGATCATGAGCAGGAGCATTGGGGGCACATCATAGCCATGTGTTGAAAGTGATTCTTCGGAGTTTGAATAAATGCAACAACAGCAAAGTTCGAAGAAAATATTAGCCATTTTTCATACTTTTTAGAGGTATGAAAATAGAAAATAACAGTTGTTGTCAAGGAGAAAAACCGTGTTCCACAGAGTAATTATTCCTACTATAGGCAAAGATCCGAAATTTAAGCGAAAATCAACTACAAGTTTACAGAAACATGAAAGTACAATCGATGAAAATAGCAATTTACCAAGGTGCACTGTGGCTAGAAGAAATCCGAATGAAGTAGCGACATCATATTGTACCAAATATATATACAAATATACAAATACTAACGATGGTGGTATCCTTGATATTGTGATAGAAGAATAAAACATCAAAATGTGAGGGCTCCAAATAAATTAACATGCACCGAGTTATGCAATCACCGTTTAGAAGCAAATTTTCTGAATGGATATAAATATGCCAAGCTGGTATATTTATATATCAAGTCTGGTGTATTTATATACGAGTATCAAATCTGAAACGTGAAAAAAAACAACCGAATCGCATGACAGAGAAAAAGCGGTCAATATAATTTTATGTTATATATATATATATATATATATATATATATATAAAAATTTAAGGAATGGAGAAAACGCATGTTATGTTTTCTCCATTCCTTAATTTTTTAAATATACTCAAATACCCAAAATTTCAAGGAGTTCCTGCCTTAAAAACAGGAACTACATTACAGTTATTTTGTGTTCTTTGCTACATTGGTTTCTATTAACCCATTTATTCTATCCGAAGAATTTTTATTCATTGAGATAGAAGAAATACATATAATTATATATATATATATATATATATATATATATATATATATATATATATATATATATATATATATCCTGCTGCTGTCTGAACTCATTTCTGTTAACAGCATAGTGTATCTTTTATTCGTTATCTTTTACTTGTTCTCATCATTGGATTGCGAGTGTGTTGGAGCACGGCTTCAAGGATTTAGTCGATTGCCGAGAGTACTTATTTTAAGGTCTAGCGAGGACGTAAACAAAGTCACACGGGTCGTCCAACGATGCTGAGGAAATAAACTCAAGCTCGCAAATACATAAATACAAAGACAAACACGCACATGCATGCCAGTGTGCGCATGCGCACATGCGTGTGTGTGTTTGTGTGTGTGTGAGTGTGTGTGAGAGGGAGTGTGTGTGTGTGTATGTGTGTGTGTGTGTGTGTGTGTGTGTGTGTGTGTGTGTGACGGGCATCTACACTGCTGCAGAGCTTCCGCCTCTCAATTTAATTCACAAGTCATTGGTCAAACCGGGTCTATAGCTGAAAAGACTCGATCAAGTGGTCGCACAGTGGGGCTAAACCCAAATTATGTGGTTGCAATGTGAGCGTCTTTACCACGTAACCATGCTTCTTCCTTGCTACGCATGAGTATTTATATCTAGAAGTATATTATGTGATATGATTTTTATTTTATCCCTTCAGACTGCAGGGAAGGCAATTCCACCGCCATTCATTGGGTCAGATAGGAAGGAAGGGAGGGAGGCAGCTAGATATACTGAAACCGGAACGCTGGCCCGAGTACTTGAAACAGAATGGATTCTGAAGTCGCCATTCTCAATGTTGCTCATTTTTGTTGAATATGTGATTGTTACCTCTGTTTGTCTTTTTATCTATCACTTTACATGTATGCATACATATATACATACACACACATACATATATATATATATATATATACTTGTATATACGCATCTGAAGAAAACCATCCAGGAAATAGGCAAGCAGCTCACTCAAGCTCAAGATGACTGTTTTTTAATAAGAAACCGAAAGTTGAATCCTTCAATCGGTAGGATTTGCCCAGTACTCGCTGCACCACTGAGAAGAAGCGCACAGGAGCTTGAGATATCTGCTGAGACATCAGCCGACGGTACAGAAGGGTTTCCAGTATTGCAATGCATGTAGAAAAGCTTGCAAACCTCTTAGTGGCTCCAGCTGTTTCTGCGTGGGAAAAAGCCCCTCTGATGTTTATTTTTCCAATATCTATCTATCTATCTATATATATATATATATATATATATATATATATATATAATATTCTTTCGAAAAGAGGGTCTTTA
>NC_142932.1:76991450-77003950 GCF_046866305.1 Octopus bimaculoides
AAGCTTATATAAAGATACCATTATTATTATTTACAGGACTGTAAAAACGGTGCCGTACAAAAGAAAGAGCATTTTCACCGAAAGCATATAGAAAATTTGTTTACATAAAAAAAAAACATGAACTATTATAGTTCTTAAATTTGACAGGAAAAAGAAGGCTGATTCGCTAGTGTAAAGGTACAACACTTAGCCGCGTTAACAAAGGCGCCTCTGCCGCTATAGCTCAGTGGTTAGAGAACAGATCTTGTAACCTACGGATCGTGAGTTCGATCCTCCCTGAGGACTGCTACATAACATATTTCGCTGACCTGTGTGTTTTCTGTATTCCGTTTATCATTTTGCCTACGTTTTTTTGCTATGTCCTGTACCCAGATATGTATCTATATATACATGTAGATGTAGGTATGTACATACATGTACGTATATACGCATATACTCATATATTATTTGTATTACATGATCGAACGCACGCGTTCTCCTTGCAAGTAAGTTTTAAACGTTATTTTTCTGACGCAACTCTGTCTACCTTTGTATCTTTCTCCCCCTCTCGTTCTTCCATCTGTTGTTCTTCGCCTCTCTCCTTCTCTACTATATCTCTTTCTTCCTTCCTGTCTTTCTTTGCTCACCTATCTTCTACTTCTTCCCCCTTTTTTCTCCCTCTACCACTCTTTCTCCTTACCCTTCGCTGGTCACGTGTCCGGCTACTTATCTTTCTTTCATATCTTCGCTTTCGCGAAGCTGGCACGAACATTCTTCGTCTCTCTTCCAGTTCGTTGCTTTACAGCGTTCAGCATACACATATTTTTTTCACGTCTGGCCGTATAGCCTTCTTGTTTGTTCTCACTGTTTCGTTTTCCTGTTTTGTTTTGTCCGCCACTACATTCCTCCACGTTACAAATTTAATTTGAATTAAATTTAATTTAAATTTCATTTGCGGTTCGTGGGAAGAGCCATTCTAACAATGCGTCCTGCCCTAACTCTTCGAAACGCTTAATTTTAGAATGGTGGCAGCTGATGAAGGAAATGTTCTCTATGTGGCCTGTGTGTTTTCTGTGTTCCGTTTATCATTTTGCCTACGCTTCTTTGCTATGTCCTGTACCCAGATATGCATCTATATATACATGTAGATGTAGGTATGTACATACATGTACGTATATACGCATATACTCATATATTATTTGTATTATATATATATATATATATATATATATATATATATATATATATATATATATATGTACCATACCATACGTAAGTATATACCTATATATAGATTTACATATTTATATGCAAATACAGATATACTTAAAGACACCACTCTCTGTCTCTTGTCGTAAACGCAGATACATATTGTATCTAACGGAAGCAAAAACAATGGTACGAATTGATGAGTAAAAAGCAAGGAATTTAATAATCGGAAGACCTGATTCACAAATATTTTGCATATACGTTCGAACTTCTTAATTAGTGTGTGAATAATAACTCTCATAAAATAAATGGAAAAAGAAAAAATATAAACGGGAAAGAGTGCAGGAAAATTGTTTGGCGGATAATGTCGCGCCATTCTTAGATAATATCAGATAGAAAACTGATTGAGACAGGTATAGTTAAGCGCTGTCTTCAAAACTATAAAGTGACTTAGTATGAAGTGATGGTGTCCAACATTAAGTAGATGGTATAACGTAAAAATGAAAGGGAAATGGAGAGGAGGTCAGGAAAGTGTTCTAATCAAATTCAAGTAACCACAATAAGATGATATGATAACATTTCTCAGCTGCTGGTATATACAAGAGTGAGTCAAAAGTTATACGCACTCATGTTTTTTCAATGTATTTACACAAAAGCAGGGGATAAACAAGTACGTCCTTTTTTCTATATAGTCGCCTTTCTTTTCGATGCACTTGGTCCAGCAGTCCACAACTTGCGTATTCCCTTCAAGAAGGTTTTCGGTCGGTCGTACAACCATTTATGCACTGTTTCCTTCACGTCTTCATCCGTACGAAATCGACGACCTCGTAAACCATTTTTGAACAGTCCTAAGATATGATAAACGGAAAGAGCGAGATATGGGCTGTGGGCAGGGTGTTTCAGCACCTCAAAACCCAATTGGTTAACGGTTTCAATGGTCTGAGCGGCCGTGTGTGGCCGTGAATTATCATGCAGCAGCAAAACTGTCTTCGATAATAGGCTTCAGTTTGTTGGCCACCAAAGTACTGTATCTTGTACTGTTGATCGTACACCCCTCTTCCAGATATTCTCCCAGTATAATCCATTTTGTGCCCAAATAAAAGGGTTAGCATCACCTTTACCGCGGAAGACTGAGTCTTAAATATCTTCGTCACCATCGAGCCAGGATGACTTTGGGATTTTGCCTCATAATGATGGACTCACGTTTCATCTCCTGTGACTATACTGCTCAAAAAATTCGTCGCTCTCATTGTTATCGCGATCGAGCAAACGTTAGCATACCTCAAGACGTTTGCGCTTCCCGATCCACTCATACACAATTCTACGCGGTATTGTGCTAAAAGCTTCCGAGGAATTTCAGCACCTGACACACCTTCCGACCAGAGAAATCGGATCATTGCTCTTTGTTCTTTGGAGCATCCATGCTGACAGTATTTATTATAATTTTTTACCCTCATATTTACTACAGTAAACTCTTCCAATTCTGAGACCATACAGTACACAGTTTAAATTTATCTATTTACTGCGCTCGAGTACTAAGTTCGAAACCTGTTTTCGGTACATATTATGGTTACATAATTATGCATTCATTAGCGATCCTGCTGATGAGCTACAAATACCAAATAAATTTATTTGGTCATTAATAGCGAAACTCGAGTACAGGATTAACTAATTTTTAAAATTTTTTGTTCACTCTGTTGCCATTAACAGCGTGCCTTAAGAATTCTCTTTTCATGGTTTGCGTTTTAACTGCCCTTTTTAACATGTAAAAAGTCCTGCCAAGGGTCTTCTCTCTGTATAAATGTTTATGCATTCTTACATATGTATATACATACATACATGCATACATACATACATACATACATACATACATACATATGTATGTATTCCTGAAGCATGTTTGACGTCACACGGTGTCACAGGATGACGGAGAGTGCCGGATCCAAAGAAAAGAACTCAATATCTCGTATGATCACCATTAGTGTTGCTTACCGCTAGGCATTTTCTGTACATTGAATGCATCAAATAATTGATGAAGGCCATGAGGATAGCAGCCCACACTCTTCTAAAACTTGCAGTGAGTTGTGCCGCATTTCGCGGCCTTGGAAGGATATCATTTAGCCTTCTTTGGATTTCGTCCCACAGGTGCTCTATGGGGTTCAAGTCCGGACTTAGGGCAAGCCATGGCAGTGTCTGGATATTGTTGGAGGAAGTCTGTTGTCTACCTGGCAGCATGGGCACGGACGTTGTCGTGTTGGAACACATGATTCCGATGACGGGCAAAGTATGACACAATGTGAGGCCTCAACACTTGGTCGATGTAGCGGTTACTCCATTGCCCCGGCCTTGACCGATGTTTTGGAAGACCACCAATCCAACCTTGTGATTGAGTACAATTCTGCCCTATATCATGATGCTCTGTCCTCCCCATGAGTCTCTCTCCACCACACAGCCATCGGCATGACGTTCACCCTTTCGTCAGAGAAGACTACATTCCTCCACAGCTGATATCACTCGTTCTGACGTTTTTGAGCCCACTGCAGACGTGCCCGTTGATGAGCATCTGTGAGGATGTCGACAAGACTGATTGAAAGATCTCAGCCGGCAGCAAACTGTCTCTGCAGGAAAAGGGTCTGTTATAAGTCCCTATGGTCTGCCTAACTGATTCCGTTACACCCTATCTACTAATCTACACCGATGCCTCCACACACATTAGTTTCAAATTTTGGCACCAGCAGTTTCGGGATGGGTAAAGTCGTTTACATCGACATCGAAAGGCAAAGTCGACCTTGGCGAAATTTGAACTCAGAACGTAAAGACGGACAAAAGGCAGCTAAGTATTTTGCCTTGCGTGCTAACGATTCTGCTAGCTCGCTGCATTATGATTTTACATGTATGAGATACAGGCTTACCTCAACACGTTTTTCGACTTAACATATTTTCTCTTTCTTCGTGGACCTTAACTTAAGTCGGAATACCCTACATAACACCGATCCTAGTGAACGTAGTTTAAAAGAACTAAAAGTCAATGCAGATGTGAAAAATTATACAAAATACCTGTGGAAATACACACAAATCATTTATAAAAACAAAAGAGTAATAAAGTTGGGATTGTTTTTGTTTTTGCACTTGCGTATTGCGTCGTTTCTCGAGTTCAGTTGCATATCTTGGAAACAATTTGTCTATTTATGTCTTTTTGTCTGTCTGTCTTTTTATCTACCTGTCTATCATCAGTTTTATATCTTTAGTTAGTTTTTTAATGCGTCATCAAATTAATATGTTAATAAAACTCTAATGTTGCTTTCATGCGGTTAGCATCATCTCTAAATTATTTAACGAAATTAATTGTGAAAGTCTTTATTTTCCCCCAAAACTGATACTGTTTCATTACCCACGTAGTAGATAACAAGAAAACAATTATAAAGTTTACATATAACGCTCATTGCCAGGAAGTCATGAAAAACTGTTATAGACTATGTGTATGTGTGTTTGTGTGTGATTGTGTGTAAGTATATTGGTATATATATATGCTCCTCTAAGTACATATATTACATATATTATATGTGTAATATATATATTATTATATATACAATATAGAACGCGTATATATACATATATATATATATATGTGTGTGTGTGTGTGTGTGTGTGTGTGTGTGTGTGTGTACATATATATATATATATATATATATATATATGTTTGTATATATATATATATATATATATATATATATATATATATATATACATATACACACACACAGAGGCGGAGAGAAAGAGAACATTTACGTTTCTGCATATGAGTAGGCATATCATATATATCATACACATATGTATAAATATTTATATATATTTGTATGTATGTTTGTATATAAATACATTCCAAGTTAGTAGAAGAAAGGATATTTTGCATATATACATATATATAAAAAATATCTTTTCTCCTAACATGGAATGAAAAGTTCTTATGGTAGCATGAAATTGTAACATTATCACTAACTTCTTAGTCATGATTAGCACAAGCGAAACCGGTCAAATATGTAAATAAATTTTATTTCATATCTATCTATCTATCTATCTATCTATCTATCTATCTATCTATCTATCTCTCTATCTCTCTATATATATATGAATGTATGTATACATGTACGCATGCATGCATATATGTATATATATATATATATATATATATATATATATATATATATATATATATATATATATGAAAATGAAAAAAAGCCAGAATGCTGAACTGGAAGCATAATTTAATAAAGATTTTTTCTAACCGGTTTTCATTGCGATGAAGCAAATTATCAAGAAGAAGGAGAATGAAAATGTCTTTTTACAAAGAAGTACAAAAAAGTACAAAATGAAGAAAATAATATATAAAACAATAATATATAAAAAAATAGATATACCCATACATTATATTGTCTTTGAGCTTTTGTAGTTCAATAGTAGTTCATGTATAAATTGGTAGGAAAAATAAGGATGCATGAGAGTTGAGAGTTTTGTTAGGTTTAACAAAAGGGTTAAAAGTTTGTGTTAAGCAGGAAATGTGGTGTCAAAACAGGAAGTGTGTGTAAGGGGAGACAAGTGTTTTTAGTTAGAGTTATTAAATTATGCTTCCAGTTCAGCATTCTGGCTTTTTTCATTTTCCTATTATTTTTCCACGTGCGGTTAACACAACCCCACTATTTACTGACTTATATATATATATATATATATATATATATATATATATATATATATATATATATATATATATATATATGTATGTATGTATGTATTTATGTATATATTTCCCAACATGCAATTTCTGTGAATGCTCTTTCTTTTTATATATTTTGATTCAATTCACCACGTGGATAAAAAAATCTTTTTACTCCTCGTGCTGCTAGCAGTTTTAGTACGTTTCTGCGACCAGCAGTTTATTCAGTAGACCGGTTGGGTGAATTATATTTTGATAGCCCCTAACTAACCAACGCAACCCCACGCATGGTCTTTCTACCTCTAGAGACCGAAAATGTGAAATCTTTGGGCTTGCACCGCTGTTCTCCCTTCAAGTTAACTCTATACTTAGGCTCTTCTTGAAAATCTTCAACACCAATTTCCCACCTCAGCATACGTACATCTCTAATTTTAATAAATCTTCCATTAAAATCTCATACTCCACCATCCCTAATCTGGGATATATAATATCTGTTTCAAATGGGCGTAATCGCGGCCACCTAATTACGAACATTGTGAATTACCGACAGGGCTTCCACATTAACAATGTTAACAGGAACACCGCAATTCTGGACAACCACATCCTTATCTTAGCAACTGCCTGAACACCACTAACATGCCTCACAGTAGCATTATTAGGACGGACCTGTAATTACGATGAAGCGAATTGAAAACATTACTCCCTTACTCTGATACCCACATTAATACCTATAATGTTGTAGTCTCTACTGTCGACTTTCGAACTAACTACGGCCATGCGGGGTTTTAGTCGAACAAATCAGCCTCAATACTTATTTTTGCTTTAAACCTGGTACTTATTCTATTGGTCTGTCTTCCCCGAACCGCTAAGTTACGGGGACATGAATACACCAATACCGGTTTTCAAGCAGTGGTGGAAGACAAACATGACGGGTTTCTTTCAGTTTCCTTCTATCAAATCTACACACAAGGCTTTAGTCGGTCCGAGGCTAGAGAAGAAGACACTTACCCAAGGTGTCATACAATGGGACTGAACCCGGAACCGTGTGGTTGAGAAGCAAATTTCTTACCACGCAGCCACTCCTGCGCCGTTATGAAGAATGCACTGGGAAAACTTTCTTGTGATGATCGATGTCTCAATCTTCCAAACACTAATTGTCACCCATGCCTCGCAGCACTTGCAGCAAACCCATTCAGCACGGAGAGTCACACTTCTGGTTCTACAGACGTATGATTAGAATGTCACCGGAAGGAATAGCAAAATGGATCTTTCAAGCCAAACCAACCAGCAGGAGACTTAGTCGTTGACTATGAACGAGATGGTTGGATAATATCTTTAATCTTTGTTGGCCATGCATGAGAATCCAGCATGAAATTCTAATGACGCTTGCTTCTGATAGGGTTTTGTGGAGCGGGTCCCCGAGGACTCTGCTCCCACGAATCCCCTGAGAATAGTGGACGGAGAAGGTGGATGGAGAGAATAAAATGACGAAAGAATAATCACACTCCGAACGTGTTCGGTTATAGGCCTGCTTACTCAGATCTGACCTGGTTTAAAAAAAAAAAGGTAAACCTATGCCGACTCATAAGGGCCGATTTCCCGGTTTCATGGTGTGTATATTCCGCACCTGAATGGGACGCCTGTCCGTCGTAGGATTACTCGTTTTTGCCAGCTCAGTAGACAGGAGCAACGTGAAATGAAGTGTTTTGCTCAAGAACACAAGGCTTTGATCGGTGCAGGAACTGAATCCACAATCTTAAGATTATGAGTCCAATACCTTAACTACTAAGCCACGCGCCTCCACACATCTGATCTGGGTCAAAGCTACATTATCATCATCAACAACAGCAACCACAGCAAACAAAAAAAACAACTACAAGACTGAGATAAAATATTTAGTAAGATTCAATGATCACAGTAATATATTATTGAAAGGCATGGCTATCTATTGCTATGTAACATTTTACAAGCCACAAGTATTTTTACACTAATGTTTAGACGTCATTTAATATGCTTTCTTCCATTTAGTTTCTTCTTCTTCTTCTTCTTCTTCTTCTTCTTCTTCTTCTTCTTCTTCTTCTTCTTCTTCTTCTTCCTCTTCTTATTCCTCTTCTTCTTCTTCTTCTTCTTCTTCTTCTTCTTCTTCTTCTTCTTCTTATTATTATTATTATTATTATTATTATTATTATTATTATTATTATTATTATTATTATTATTATTCGGCTTCTTTTTGTTTTTCTTCTCCTCCTCTTCCCCTTCTGTTCATTGCTTACAACACTGGCTTCAAAGTCTGAGTAAATATAACAGTTTTGTAATAAGAGTGTCTACTCCTTATCTCGATTATGTGTGTGTGTGTGTGTGTGTGTGTGTGTGTGTACATATGTATATACACATATATACACATATATATATATAAACACACACACATATATATACATATATATATGTATATAAATGTATGCATGTTTGTTTATATATATATATTTGTTTGTTTGTCTTTGTTTTCTTTGTTTGTTTTTTTTTAATTTTTCGAAATAAAAAGATCAAGCTTTCATTAATCTTGACTTATATGAGTTACATATGATACGAAAACATCTTTCAATAGTTAATTCTTCCATTTTGACTGTGAGAATAATAAACGAAGAATGAATGATAAAACAAAAATCGCTGTCAGTTAAAACAATTGTTTGTTTTATATTTGGAAGAAACACAAATTCTTCGACTGGGCAGATCTAGTTTACGAAGCTATTTTTCACTTTAAATGCTGGAGTCTGGATTGGTTGCATGTTTTGGTTAGACTGTACAAAAGTCTTGTTAACAACTACATCTATAATTGAACATATTTCATTTTCACTGATTTTTAGAAACAAAGAGCAAAAAAAAAAAATATCAGATTAATTATTTCCCAACGCTTTCGCCAATACTTAACATTTTTGTCTACGCAATTGTTGTTGCAATTGTTATTTAACTCCAGGTTTATGGTGAACGGGCAGACGTCTAAATAGAAACGTTTCAGCTGCAGCCATTCCATTTTTTTTTGGTATTTTTTTTTTCAATCTGTCCTCGGCTTATTTTTTTATTTTTTTTTTTATTCAAGACAATGAAAAGTGGTTTGTAAGATATTTGGTAGTTATTTCTAACGTGTCGAACAACTTCATACAGACATTCTTGTCCGAAATGGTGGAGTAGGAAGAGATTTTTTTTTTTCCAAAACGTATCCTTTCTCTACACCATCGTTGTTGCCGTTGTATTTGTGTCGTTGTTATTGCTTGTGTTGTTGTTGTTAATGTTGTTATTGTTGCTGCTGCTGCTGTTGTTGTTGTTCTTGTTCTTGTTCTTGTTGTTTGCGGTGGTGGTGGTGGTGGTGGTTATGGTGGTAGTGGTAGTGATCATGATGGTGATTATTATTATTATTATTATTATTATTATTATTATTATTATTTTTATTATTATTATTTATGATGATAATATTTGGCTTCCTTCATTCTTTTAAGACAACGGAAATTTTACAGAAAATTTTACAGTTATTTTTAGCAGGTCGAGCAACCATATAGGCTTTCTTGTTCAAAATGACTGAAGAAAATGGTGAAATGAAATTATTTCTTTCCTGTTTTTCCATCGGTAAACGAGTTCTGATATATATACTTTAGTCCAACTTTTCCTATAAGCAATGAAAACGTAAAAGAAATGAAATAATTAAAGCCTGAGAAACACTGAAGTCTCTTGGAGAGCTTTGCTGCAGCTCTTCTTCTTGAGGATTATAACTGGCGTGGTTCTTCGATCGTTTGATAGAATGTCTTGCAGTCTGTAGAATGTCTTGCAATAAAGGTTAACTGGAGAGACACCAGCCTGTCAAAGCGAACAATAGGAAAGCTTTGAATTCATTTGCATATGCAAATGCTGAAGACAGAGTCTATTCTTGAAAAACTCTAGCACGCTTTTATATTTGTGGAACAGTAGAGTATTTAGCGTCTAGCATGTTAAGTTAGAGGTTTCTGTGCAGCAAAATAGACCTCATTCACAGTGATAATGTCAAAATCTGGCCACTAGAGTAGTCTTCCTTTGTGCACGAGTCCAACACTTCAGTACACCACACGACAATTATGCCTGCTACGTTTTAATACAAAATCCACTGCAATACTTACATCCATAATTCTGCGTTACCTACATAAAGGACGGCTATTTCCTACGGCATTCTTGTTTCACTCACTTTGTCTTTTCCTAATCATTGTAGATCCTTCACATTCTGTTTGCATTTAATGAATATACCGCAAGCATCAACATGTACAAATTAGTCCCACATATTAGATGACGTCTTTCTTCAAAAGTGAATCAGCGGAATTACGACGACTATGGCAAACTCACGGCTAAACGCGTTTAAATTAGAGTAACCGTCTCTTAAATAAGCTGCCTGACGTGTACAATAAACTTGTGACGGCTAATCTTATTTAATGCAGATCTATACTTGTAATGCTGCTCTGATGTTCAACCTAGTGGCACTTCAGTTTCATAGTGCTGCTGTTGTGTATTTATCAGTTATAACTTCACTGTCATTTCTTTAAGGCGACGAACTGGCAAAGTTGTTAGATCATTGAATAGAATACCTCACAGTATTTCTACCATCTCTCTATGCTCCGAGTCCAAATCCCGCTGAAGTCAACTTTGCCTTTCCTCTTTCCTTGGTCGATGAAAAAATAATCATTTCAGAGAGGAAAATAGGTGGAACTGTTAGAGAGTCGGGTTAGATGCGTTGTGCTATATGTTCCACCTTTCTGCGATTCTGACTGTAATGTTAACAACAAAAACAAGCTCAAGTTGTCAGCTAGACTTCGTTCGACGAAATTTCGACTTCGAAATCACTGTCACTCCTCTTCTTCTAAAAGTAAGCTTAACATATACTCTGTAAAACGTACTGAATATTTTTCTGCATACATGTGTGTATATGTGTGTGTGTGTTTGCCTCTTTGTGTTTATATATATATATATATATATATATATATATATGGCGCATGAAGGCGCATGAAGGCGCATGGCTCAGTGGTTAGAATCTCGTACTCACAATCGTGAGGTTGTAAGATCGATTCGCGGATCAGGTTTTATGTCGTGCTCTTAAGCAAGACATTTCACGTTGCTCCAGTTCACTCAGATGTAGAAATGGCTTGCAACGTCACTGGTGCCAAGCTGTATCGGCCTTTACATTTCCCTTGGATGACACCAGTGGCGAAGAGAGGAAAGGCTGGTATGCATGGGCGACTGCTGGTCTTCCATAAACAACCTTGTCCAGACTTGTGTCTGGGAGGAGAAATTTCTAGATGCAATCCCATGGTCATTCATGACCGAAGGTGGTCTTTACCCCTTAAATTATATAGATAGATAGATAGATAGATAGATAGATAGATAGATAGATAGATAGATAGATAAAGAGGGAGCGGGAAAGAATAAAATAGATAGATAGATAGATAGATAGATAGATAGATAGATAGATAGATAGACAGCTTGCTTGGGTGATTGATTCATTGGAATTATTGATTGATTGGAATTATTGATTGATAGAAATGTTTAAAAGTTGCTATAGGAAACCATAAATGCCATTGGAATTCCAACAAAACCGGATCTTGAAAATGTATTTGTAATTTAGTAGTAATTTCATATCACTACAAAAACACAAAAGTACTGATAAATTGTGAATACAGCATCGAAATCCGGTTACGTCAGACTGTGTAATGCCAAGATGTAAACTAATCATACCAATGGCAATGCTTCATGATGGTAAGTGCCTCAAGGCGGAACAAGTAAAAGTGAAAGTAACACACAATCATAATAATGAAGGAAAAATAAGTATTTAATTATATACAGATATACAACCTCTGAATTTTCATAAAGAAACAATAGAATACTTATCTACCTTATTGAGTAGTTGCTAGACAACAACAACGCACACACAATCAAACAAACAAGATAAAAGGATTTAAGCAGTATTCTATGTGTTTTTATATCGCATATGTATAGACCATGAGTACTTGAAATGAAAACTTAGATCATAGCTGGTATAAACTATAACAAAAGACCAGCAGGAAACCCGAGCAAGTTTATAATATCTTACTCGAAAGCTTACCTCAATGCAACCCAGGAGTAACTAATCTTTGCAAATTTTAAAATGCTACAGCTAATAACATTTCTAAGCGATGGAAACCGAAAACATTAACGTTGTCATTATCAATTTTGAACGAACGTCCTCTCGATGTAATCTTTACATCATGCAACATGTGTTAGCCAGAGTAATATAGAATAAAGTAAGAAATAACAACGATTAATGAAGAACATATTCAGACGATAGACCAAAATATCATTGGTGGAACGAACAAATTTAAACATAACTGACCTAATATTGTTGCTGTTGGGATCTAAAACTAAAAGCATGCATAGTTGAAGAATTCAGCCACCCGCTTCTAATCGGCGAGTATCAAAAATGTAAAGAAAAGATCTGGAATGGGAAAAGAATGTAACTTCATCAGGATATAATATAGCTAGAAGAAATGTTAGATACTAATTGTTTGTGAATTATAGTAAAAACATACAGTATTACGTTTATCGTGATAGG
>NC_142932.1:77016450-77028950 GCF_046866305.1 Octopus bimaculoides
GCTTTCTACATAACTCCCAATGGATTATTTTTCCCTGGGTTGGCAAGCTGGCAGAATCCTTAGCTCGCCGGGCAAAATGCTCATCGGTATTTCGTCTGTCTTTTCGTTCAGAGCTCAAATTCTGCAGACGTTGACTTTGCTTTTCATACTTTCAGGAGTCGATAAAATAAGTACCCGTTGCGCACTGGAGTCGATGTGACCGAGAAGCCCCCTCCCACCAAAAATGTCAGTGCTTGTGCCTATAACAGAAAGGATTGTTATTATTCTCTTTATTAAGATGGCGCGCTGACAGAACCATTAGCACGTTTAGGGGAATTATGTCCGACTTAATGTTTTAATTTCAAATTCCGTCGAGGTCGATTTATTAAGTATCTAGAATTGATGTAATCGACTAACCCCCTCCCACAAAATTTCTGGCTTTGTGCTTGCAGTTGAGAGAATTGTTATTATTATTATTATTATTATTATCATCATCATTAAAAAAATGACTCATCCATCCGCACCGAGATGTCAAGTGTCGATGAATTTAGGTACCAATCGATTTAATCAATTGCTAATTTTCAAAAATGCTGCCTGCTTGTTGCGAAGTTAACAATTATTAGTAATATGTTGTTTTTTTTTATTTGTTTCAATGGTTTTATAATATAATAGATAAGATGATAGATAAAGATTCTTCCTGAGCCATATAGACTCATAGATGCCGGTTTCCTGGTCCGTTGTATGATTACTCATTGGACTGAAGCAACGTGAAATGAAGTGCTTTGCTCAAGAACACAACGCGTCGCCCGGTCCGGTAATCGAAACCACAGTCTTACGATCATGAGTTCAACACACTAAACCACACGCCTCCACTTATGATAGCATACTTATATTTTATCGGAATATCTATGTATGCGTTGTATTTTGGGAGTCAGTGCACTCCCTCTCTAAAAACGTGTGGGTTTATGCTAGCTTTAGAAATCATTATTAAAAATTGAAACAGGCTAAAATAATGGAGTGATAGATAAAATACCTTCTTTTATTGAGTTACGCATTTTATGTTCGACGTTCAAATCCCAGAATCGATATAAAAATATATCAATTGAGTATCTAATCAATTAGATCTTCCCGTAAGATCTATTATTTTGTGCTTATATTAGAATTCCTGTTAATTATTCCAGTAGTTTTATGTTTATTGTATCTTTCCATTGCACCAAAAAGTGAAACGATTGTAGACAACAAATCTATTTTAGACCTGGTTATTTAAAAATTATTCTAGCCAAACGTTTACTCTTCTAGAAAAATAGTTTTACTCCAGTTAATTAATTTGGCTATAGAAACAAATATATTTACAAATTTACTCAATTTCAAAGAGTTGGATTTCTTAAAAAGCTTCTTCTCTTTAATGTATTAGAGTTTTAGCCAGGAAGTTTTTGTTCCTCTTTGAAGACAATATTAATTTTCATGTAATGCTGATGAGCTGTTTAATGTGCCTATGACTTCGTATAACGGATGTTAGTGAATGTATTTTTAGTTATGCTTAACAGAACATACTTTTGAGACAAGCTACTCTTTGCCTACGGTAACTGAGGCACAAAAGAAAAAAAATATACACCTCTCTAACAGAACACATCTGAGCATTAAAGCACGGAGCAGAAGAATTTTAAAATATTGTGAGCAGCGGTCGAAATGTATGAAACCATGTTATGTACGGGGTGGAGTGTCTATAACATGCCATTTGTTCGCCTCTGAGAAATTCTTCATAGTTACATCGCGATTCAATTTACTAAATTCTGAACACGAATTTCGAAAGCTCAACATGAAAATATATACTACGGATTTTTTTTCTCTCTTCACAGGCTGCATATATTTTTTTTATATGTGTGCAATTTCTTTGAAATTCTTCGAAAGTTCTGGAAGTTGATTTGAAATTATTTGAATATTGTTTATCATTCAGTGTTGTTCTTCCAAACCAGCGTCTTTGTATCAGATCCTTTCTGTAACCCAAGTATTACTAACAGCATTTCATATTGATAAGCCAGTATCTTTTCTCAAGTTTGGAAAAAGAACTTGAATTTGTTTGCTCTACTGAAATTCCTATATAATTTAATATCATATTATTATTAATATATATAGATGTTTTCGATCTAGTTTGGATTCTTTGCACTCAAATTTGATGGCAAAGAATTCAAACTAGATCGAAAAGATCTATAACATTATATTATATTATATTATATTATATTATATTATTTCAGCACTGTTCGGCTGATTTTCTTTGTATTGTTAATATTCATATCACTCTCTCTCTCTCTCTCTCTCTCTCTCTCTCTCCCCCCATCTCATAGTTTCTTTTATTGTTTCTTATATTCTGCGGTTCTCTATTTTCCTTTCCTTCTTTTTCAAATCCAGCGAATAAAATGTATCAATATCAGTTTTTGTCTTCCCGTATTCTTCCATACATCCACTAACCACTCTCTTTCTTCCATATTCTGGATAATAACTCAAGCCTACTTTTCTCTTCTAATCATGTCTGCCTCGATACTTTATTCCACCTACGTTCTCAAACACATACAGTGTTTCCATATTCACTTCTATCATCATTGTTATTAACCGCTCTCCGCATTATAATTATTTTTAAAAAGTAAATGAATATTTCTAATACATCTTATGATTATAATGTAATGCAATGTGAACACATGTTATCCTTCTTTCTATGTTTCCCTTTCTCTCTTCTCTGTTTTGCATATATTTCTTTCTTAATTTCCTATTTTCTTTAATTATTTCCCGTTTTCTCTTCCTATATTCTTTCATTTTCTCTTTTTCCAACTTTGAGTTTCATAATTTATCTCTTAACTTCATTTTACCGATCTATTTGCAATGTCCATTTCTGTCTTTCATTTTTTACTTCGATTTGTATTTTATTTTTCCTTCAGTTCGATTACATTTAGTTTTTACTTATTCTATTGAGAAATACATCACGTGTGTGCGCGCCGCTTTGAAAACTATCACAACAAAACACCAAAATATTGAATTTGGTGACGAGGCTTCATATCCGAACAAACATGCATGCACACACACACGCACACAGACACACACACACACACACACACACACACACACACACACACACACACACACACAAACACACAATTAGCTAGCACATCTAAGATGGGTTGGATGTGTTTTGGATGCACCACCTCATGTTGACAACACGTGCTCATACAGACTCTATCGACCGACGAAATTATCACCCATAACAGATGACACTGCCCTGTCATGTGATTTCACCACTCTCTGCGTGTAAATGTGAATAAAAAGAGAGATGCGAAAATAATTGTAAGTGTATGAAATATATTCACAAAATTCATTATTAGCGACGGAAACGATATTAGTTCAAAATTAGAGATCTATATACATATTTAAAGTTTACTGAAAGCCTTAATAAACTGCGGTTTTCGTCTTCAGACACTTAGGATGTTAAAAACAAAAGTAGCGTCAGCAGGTGAATGACACCAAATATTGACGGTGTCTAGATTTCTGCTTATTAGCTTCTTAAGTAACAGTTTATGTATACTGATCGCTAACTTTTAACTGATACTGCTTCTGTTCATGTCGCAGCTAAATATGACGTCAGTGATGCCGCATTTACTGTTCAACTATATCAGCTAGCCACCGATGTTTGCTTGAAATGAGATGATGTGAAAATTTACTTTTTTTTCTTCTTTTTTCCTTAAAACAATGTTCCTCTTCAATTACCAAATTTTAAATGATGAATTTTAAATTGTAAGCTTTTAAATCATAGTCACAGTAACTATGATCTGCGTTTCGACCAAATCCATGTACGCTATATAAATTTGTACGTTATGAAAGTAATTAGCCGTAACCAATAGCAGTAGGATGAAACTCGGAAATAAGACGTTACGAAATCTCAGTTTTTAGCTGTTGTTATTTATTAAGTAGACGTTATATATTGAGCACTCTTTCGCTCAGTTTGCTTATCTTATATAAATAAACATGCAGACTAACACACATGCATACATAAATATTACTAGTATCTATATATACATACGTATATCCAAATACATATATGCATATATATATATATATATATATATATATATATATATATATATATATATATATATATATATATATACATGCGTATGTATATAAATACACAGTCACACACCCACACATATACATATATATTGTAGAAGGACACAGGAAGATTTCTACATACAGACACTGCATAAACAGACATGAATTCAAATCCGTGTACGTAAACAGATAATTTGATACTATAATATATATGTGGAAGTGTGTGCATGCATGCGTGTATGCATGTATGTCCATACACACACACACACACACACATATATATATATATATATACATATATATACACACATATATGTCTATACTTATACACTGATATATATAATATATGATATATATAAACATATGTAGGCTACGTATACAAACACACACACACACACACACACACACACACACACACACACACACACACATATGTATATATATATATATATATATATATATATATATATATATATATATATATATATATATATATATATATATATATTATATATATATAATTAAAACTGAATATCTATCTCACAACTTAAGTTTCACAACGAAGATTGCAGTCGCATGACATTTGAGTCGTGGGATATATATTCCATTCCCATAAACCATATACTTTACGTACTTTGTTGATATATATATAAAGACGTGCGTGTTTGTGTGTGTGTATACATACACATTTACATATAGATATGTGTGTATGTATATATATATATATATATATATATATATATATATATATATATACAGAGAGAGAGAGAGAGAGAGAGAGAGAGAGAGAGAGAGAGAGAGAGAGATACATAAACATACACACGCATATATACATATATATATGCATATATTTGTGTGTAAATGTACGTGTATACGTGCGTATGTGTATATATGCACACACACACACACACACACACACACACACACACACACACATATATATATATATATATATATATATATATATATATATATATATATATATATATATATATATATATATATATATGCGAAGGCATAGCTGTGTGGTAATAAGCTTGCTTCCCAACCATATGGTTCCGGGTTCATCCCCACTGTGTGGCACCTTGGGCAATTGACTTCTACTATAGCCTCGAGCTGAGTAAAGCCTTGTGAGTGAATTTGTTAGACCGAAACTGAAAGAAGACCGCCGTATATATATATATATATATATATATATATATATATATATATATATATATATATATGTATATATCTATGTGTGTGTCTTCGCTTCTGTGTTTGTCTCTCCGTCACTCCTTGACAACCGGCGTTGGTGTGTTTACGTTCTCGTAAAGTGACCGACAGGATAAGTGCTGGGCTTGAAGAAAATAAACCCTATGGTCGATTTGTTCGATTAAAATACACGTCAAGGTGGTGCTCCAGCATAGCCATAGTCAAATGACAGAAACAAGTAACAGAATAAAAGAATTATATATATATATATATATATATATATATATATATATATATATATATATGTATATATATATATATATATATATATATATATATATATATATTGTTCAACATAAAAATTCTCTGCATTTCTTTTTGTCTTTTTCACTACAATTTACAACGTGAAAATTAATTTTTCTATCGAACTTTTTCACTTTATATATCCATATAAGTTGGGAGGTGGAACCTCGTGGCTTAGAGGATAGAACATTCGGCTCACGGTCTTACGATCGTGAGTTCGATACACAGTAGTATCCTTCAGCAAGTCACTTTATTTGACTTCATTTTAGTCCTCTCAGCCGGAAAAAAAAAAATTAGTAATACCTGTATTTCAAACGCCGGCCTTGTTACATTCTGTGTCACACTTAATCTCTTTGAGAACTACATGACGGTTTTGCGTGTAACTTGCACTTTATGTTCACAAGCTGGGGGTTCCGTTGATCGGATCAGCTGGAACATTCGTCATCGAAAGCTACGGAGTGTATATGTGGAGAGAGAGTTAACACACACACATATATATATGTATTCTCTACCACGTGACCGGTGAAGGCGGTGTTGTCATGCTGTTCTGGACTCCTGCTACGTCCACTAGTACTTACTCCATTTCATCTTTGCGCAACCCCTCTAAGTTAATTCGATAGCTTCAAAGCTATTTCTGTTGTATGTGTGGTATATGTATAATTATTTTTTTCCGTGTGTTGTATGTAGCCGTAAGGTTTCGTGCTGCTATATATATATATATACATAATTCTTTGTCTGATGTATTTGTATAATGTCTTGTTTGTTTTTGTCTTAGTATACATTCGCTAGATTTTTCCGTGTAGCGTTTCCAAAATTGAGTGGTCTCAATGGTAATGTCGCGAAACCACAACGGCATTTTGAGTCACTGACTGACGAGGAAAACACAGCTGCAAATTTTCCGTGTATCGTGCCTTTGTCTAAATTTCCTGTCCTTTAAGTTTTCGTCTAGTTTCCCGTTTGCTCTGCTTTCTTCTAACTTTTTCTCCTTGTTGCGTTCTGTCTATTCAACCTTTGAAATATAGATGTGTGTGTGTGTGTGTGTGTGTGTGTGTGTGTGTGTGTGTGTGTGTGTGTGTGTGTGTGCGTGTAGTTCGGAGAGGTTTTCAAAAGAACTACACAGGGTGTTCGCAGTAATTTTGACAGTTTGCATAAAAGGAAGAGAAATTCCATATAAAATCTAAGTATTTGAAAATATCAAAAGATATTTACTGGGACTTAACAGTTTACTCAAAGTAGCCCCATTCAGTTTCCATCTCCACCGCAAGACGGCTCCAGAATCTAGCACCTGCGTTCTTCACTGTGTCTCTGAGAAGATATTCGACCACTCTTTGATCTTGGCCACCAACTCGGTCTTGTTGTTGCAGGCAGAGCGGTTAGTGTCTTTCTCAACCATGCCGCTCCACACAGAAACCCATGTTATAACAATTGCCGGATGAAAGGTCAGAAATAGTGAGTGTTGTAATCGTAGAAATTCCCAGACAACCACTTCTGACGCTTTCCGGCAGTATGGCAAAACGCCAAATTCTGCTGCAGCACATATGGCCTTCAAGCAGCAACTCCCTACACCCAGGGTTTGACTGCAGTCTCAAGCAGCTTTGCATAGCTGTCTGAATTGAGCCTAGGGCCCACTTCAAAGATGTGGGTTAGCATAACGTCACCATGAACTTAGTTTTCATTATATTTATGACACGTCTCACAGCCTATACAGTGTTTACAATGCCCTGAGCAGCAGTCATGATGTCAGAATTCTGATACTCAGCACGAATCATTATGATAAAGGTAACACTTACAACTTTATATATATAACAAATGATAGTAACGGAAAATGGAATGCACGGGAAACAAATAGCTGTGGTGCATCCCTCTGTGCAGAAGCATCATGTCAGGTTATGTAATCAGAGTTATCGCGTTAAATGAACTTAACGAGATACCTCTTATTCCATCACCTGGCGAGATGCTTCTGCCCGAGGGATGCACCACATCCAAATATATAGTTTCCCACCCGCGAGGGATCAATGCAGGATGTTTCGAAACGATGGTTGCGAGAAATACAGTTTCCCGTGCTTTCCATTTTCCGTCTCGATCATTTGTTTTATACCCAAAGTACACTGAGGAATTCCTGGGATAGACCCTGCGACAATTGTATAATTACCGTGGTTGACGTCAGGTAGCCATAGGCAATGAGCGTGCTTCACCGGCGTACTACAAGGAACACACACACACACACACAAACACACACACACACACACACACACACACACACACATACACACACACACATACACACACACACACACACACACACACATATGTATATATATATATATATATATATATATTAATAAAATACAGGGTAGTAAAAAAATTTTAGAAATTTTATTTACCACCAGTGGCCTAGGAAGGGTAAAAAACAATCAATAGACTATGTATTATTCATTTAAAATACAGAGATGCCTGTAATAGGACATCTAACCCGCTAGAAATAGCAGCAATATATATATATATATATATATATATATATATATATATATATATATATATATATATATATATATATACATATATATATATATATATTATCCCGTTACATGTCACCCTTGAAGAGGTGCCTTCTATTATTGTTCAGCGCCGACCAAAAGCTTGTGAGTAGATTTCGCAGACGGAAACTGAAAGAAGCCAATTGATTATATTTGTGTGTGTGTGTGTGTGTGTGTGTGTGTGTGTGTGTGTGTGTGTGTGTGTGTGTGTGTGTGTGTGTTTGTGTGTGTTTATGATTATGCCTCGCCGCCGCTTGACAACCGGTGTTAGTTTTGTTTACGTCACCATACCTCAGAGGTACGGTAAAAGAAACCGAGAGAAGAAGTACCGGGTTTAAAAACTAATCACTGGAGTCGATCCGTTCGACTAAACCCTTCAAGGTGGTGCTCCAGCATAGCCGCAGTCCACTGCCGGAAAGTAGTAAAAGATAAAATATTTTTTAAAGAAACCTGCATAAATACGCAAACCTGTACTACATAAAACGATGAATTTTCACATTTATTGCCAGTGTTCATAATTATTTTAATCAAATTTATTATCTATCTATTGTTTTAATAAATAAACAATCTGATTAAAATAATTACGAACACTTGCGTTGTTACGCATTAATCGTAACTTTTCTTCTTGTTCTTGCCGAATTTCGGCTTCTGTTGCTTCTTACTGTTTCTATCGTACCATTTCGCCTTTCTTACGTGCGTCTATTCTCTTGGAGTTGTTTTCTGTTTTTTTTTTATTATTTTTATGTTGCCTCAGTAATTGAATATACTGAAGGAGAAGAGGCAGACAGACGTAGCCATTTATACATTTACACGTGTAGTGAAACTCATTTACTGTGTCGTGAATATCTAAATGTGAGAACCGCCCTCCGAAATATCAAGAAAAAGTTACTTTACAAGACTTAGGCTTAAAGATTTTAATTGACAATTAAATGGAAATATCTTGTGCCAAGATTCGGTTTTAACACTACACACTATGCTACTTTCTGTACTTTAATATTTTGTACCTTTAAAGGCAACAAGCTTGCAGAATCGTTAGTATGCTGAGATAGCAAATAGTGGCATTTCGTCCCTTTTTACACCCGGAGTTCAAATCCCACAGAGGTCAACTTTGTCTATCATCGCTTTGGGGTCGATAAAATAAGTGCCAGTAGATCGCTGAGGTCGATGTAATCAACTTCAACCCTCCTCCAGAATTGTTGATCTTGTACCAAAAGAGTATTTGGTATCTTTAGATGGTGAGCTGGCAGAACCGTTAGCACACAGGGCAAAATAGCGGCATTTCGTGCGTCATCACGTTCTAGGTTCAAATTCTACCGAGGTTGATTTTGCCTCTCTTCCTTTCAGGCTCGATAAAATAAGTACCAGTTGCGCACTGAGGTCGATGTAATCGACTTACACCCCACTTCGAAATAACTGGCTTTGTACCAAAATTTGAAACCAATATTTGGTACTTTTGTTGCTATTGTAGGGAATGCAGTGTGCATTGTCTTTTCATTTTGAACATACGCGTAAGAGTGGCTACGTGGTAAGTAGCTTGCTTATTTAATCACAATCAACTTTTATTTTCTGTCTTACAAGTCTTCAATGTGGCCACCACCTGCAGCACGGGCAACATCAATGGGATAAGAGAATTCCTCCCAGACACGTATTAGCATATCACGATCCACTGATCGCTGTTGTGTGATTTTTTCCTTGGGTGGAAATGTAAAAGATCACATTTATGTTCCACCGTTACCCATTAACCTCGATGACCTTAAACATCGAATAACAACAGCGATCAACTCAGTCGATCGTGATATGCTGATACGCGTCTAGGATGAATTCTTTTATCGCATTGATGTTACCCGTGCTGCAGGTAGTGGCCACTTGTAAGCAGGAAATAAAAGTTGATTGTAAGTAAATACTTGTGACACAGCTGGAGTTTTCTATTGCTGTTTCATATTAAAATATTGCAAAATGAAATCGGTTCATTCTTTTTGAATAACCCTGTATATATATAATACAAAATGGGACAAGAACGCAAAACATCCAGATAGACGATACAAAGAAGACAAGGACGAGTCATTCGAAGTTTTCTTTCCTCAGTCGAGTACCAGATTATCTTCGCAATTTCGGCTGATTATACTCGAGATTGCTCCAATCTGGCCAGCCCCAAGGAAAAACTAAGCTAAGAGCATTAGATTCCATGGAAGAAAGCTGCGAATGTATACAAAAACAAGGGGGGGGGAAACCAACACTGTACACAAATACAATAAAAATAACAACAGGACATAACAACAGGTGTCTTTCGACTAAGGACGAATTAAATTAAGCTGGCGTGTGTGGAAATGAAACCTTACAGCAGGGATACAAGATTTCACAGGCACAGTGAGGAATATAGATGTTGCACGGACAACGGCCGGCTAAGAAAGAAAGATCAGGCTTGGCCGAACGCCGGTGGCGTGGGAAGAGAAGAGAGAGGGATAGAGGCAGAAGGAGAAAAGAATTAAGGAGGGGCGAGAGAAAATGACAGGGACACCGTGAAGTGAAAAGTGGAGGGAAAGTGAGCAAGAAGAGAAGGCAAGGAAATGTGAGAGAGGGGGAACGAAAGAACGAAGGGTGGAATGAACGAATAAGCGTTCATAGACAGAAACAGAGTCGTACAAGATTTACAACAATGTATGTACGTATATATATATATATATATATATATATATATATATATATATATATATATATATATATATATATATGTTTCAAAAAGATTCTCAATACAGTAAGAACATTTAATTGAGGAGATAATTCAAATCTACTAATTATACACAAACACACACACACACACGCACGGACACATAAATCTTTCAACAGAATGACACAAATCTTTTGGAAAGAATGTTCGTTTTCTGTAGGCGCTTTTCGAAGTCACTGTCACTCTTTTTCATGTAAAAGTTTAATACATCTGTTGTCTATTAAAAAGTATGGGGTAATCTTTCAGCTTAATGCTAAATTGTTTTAATATATAACTTGAGATAAAAATGAAGAATAATACACATATATTACTTTGGGAAAAAAAGTTCAGTCGCATTTTTAATGTATTCACTTTGAGGGAAACGTTTGAATACTTAGGGTAAAATAAGCATTAATTTTAACATGTTAATGTTTTGGGTTTTTTTAAAATTTCCTTGCAGACTTCTTAATACCATAATGGTTCACTTTATATCGATTTTATCCTTTTAAAATGAGTTTAGATCAGACTTATATCACAATCGTGCGAGACACTGCCCGCTGTGTAAATTCAAAATGAAGCTTTAAACCTCCAGATGTCAATGATGGTTTTGGCCAGTTTCACTCAGGAAATTTTTATCTTGCATATTTCCCTCAATCTAGATGACCAAAATTCTGAAAACTGTAGTTGAGGAAAATCTAAAGCAAACAAACAGCACGAGTGTCTGGCATGGTTCTGAAGTGGATCTGATCTCAGCTCTTTTTAAAAAGCAAAATCGATACAAACTAGTATTACACGCGAAAAAGTTATGCTCTACGTTTGGTGTGATATGGAGAGTGACATCTAAAATGTTAAAACTATAAAACAGTAAATGCGGAGAAGTATTGTCATTAATTGGAAGCATTGCATAAAAATTTACATTAAGAATACTATCAGTGGTCAGTCATAAAGCACATTAATTTTATGTAATAATGCAAGACTACATATTGTCCAAATCACAGAGGAAAGTTTATAACACTAAATATGTATGTTTTGCTTCACCCTCCATCATGAACTAGGAAAAGTGTCTAAACTTGGTCCGTTGGTCCATCATTATCTAGCTGCTTCTCAGCTTAATCCAAAGAGTTGCCTTCTGCTCGACATTGAAGAGTAAACTTGCTACCGAAACTTTCCTGGTGATACTCTGCAATTGGTGAGATATGAAGAGTGAAGTCTGTCGTGAAATGTAAACTAAAACAAAAGAGTTAATGCGGAGAAGTATTGTCATTAATTGGAAGAAACATTGCACAAAAATTTCCAGCAAAAGTACCATCAGTGGTCCATCATAAAGGCATATTGGTTTTAAAAGATAATGCAATACTACATATTATCCAAGTCAATTGCGCTAAATATGTAAGCTTTGCTTCACCCTGCTTACTACACCGACATTGCCCAATCAGCCTATCATCAATACAGATGATTGCGGTGTTATTTAGAAGGAAAATAGTTTATCAATTGTGAAGGCGTTAAAGTTTATATTGGGTGTCTCTTTGCTTCGGAACCTGAACAATTTTACGCCCGAGGGAATCAACAATTTGCCAACTAGATGGGATTATGTTATCAATAATGAAGGGAAATACATTATCTTGACCAAATATATCGAGATCAAAGAAGCGACAGGACTTTCTTTCCTAGGAAATATGTCT
>NC_142932.1:77033950-77036450 GCF_046866305.1 Octopus bimaculoides
GGCAACTTTGCATCCACTGATTCAGATTCAAAGTGCTGAATAAAGTTATTTGGTTGCAGACCTCCTTTGAGACTTTTTTATCACTGGTTTAGAGATAGTCCCCAGATGTTAACATTGATTTCAAGGCCTTTCCAGATAAGTGATTGGTCATTCAAAGAACTTTATAGATTGTGAATTTATTCTGTTCAGTAACCTATCGGCATAGTGACCACTGGCAAACTCCAGAGGTGACACTTTCATTTCCCCTTAGCCCTCACGTCAAACAGTTGTTAATGTTTATTTGAGTTGGGTTACCCCCTTCCAATTGCTATAGATCCGTAATGCATCTTACGGCTTTGCCAGTCACCTGCGTGGTCAGGAATCCTATATTGGGGAGTGGTAACGACCAAGGTAGGGTAGCTGACTGATTATTGTCATCATTTATCTTTCGGTTTCCTGTAGTTTTGCTCTCTTTGACAAACCCAGTGAACATTCATATATTTCCGATTTCAAAGAACTCTGAACAATAGATATCAGACACAAGTTAAAAAAAGATTCCCAACAATTCAACTTCTCTGATTGACTTTAAGACCTCCCTAATAGGAGCCTTAACTACCACATTTTAGAGCTTCATGTGCTCCATGTGCTCCATTTTACAGGAGCAAAAGCCTTTGAATGGGTTTTATAAGATTTGGATTTTGGAATTTGGGCATGCAGATGAGTAGTATGGGATAAATATGTCATGATTAGAATAAACAAGGACAGACAAAGGGATTAAGTCGATTGCGTTGACCCCGAAAGGATGAAAGGCAAAGTCGACCTCGGCGGAATTTGAACTCAGAACGTAAAGACAGATGAAATACCGCTAAGCAGTCGTAGGAGTGGCTGTGTGGCAAGTAGCTTGCTACAAACCACACGGTTCAGGGTTCAGTCCCACTGCGTGGCACCTTGGGCAAATGTCTTCTACTATAGCCTCGGGCCGACCAAAGCCTTACGAGTGGCTTTGGTAGACGGCAACTGAAAGAAGCCCGTCGTATATGCGTGTGTGTATATATATGTATATGTATATGTGTGTGTATGTGTGTGTGTGTGTGTGTGTGTGTGTGTGTGTGTACGTGTGTGTATGTATATGTTTTTGAGTCTGTGTCTGTCCCCACAACATCGCTTGACAACCGATGTTAGTGTGTTTACGTCCCCGTAACTTAGCGGTTCGGCACAAGAGATCGATAGAATAAGTACTAGGCTTACAAAGAATAAGTCCTGGGGTCGATTTGCTCGACTAAATGACTGAAACAAGTAAAACAGTAAGCATTTCGCCCGGCGTGCTAACGTTTCTGCCAGCTCACCGCCTTTATACGAGATAAATATTGATAATAAAGTAAAGAGGTACATGTTAAGGTCGATGTGGTCGACACCTTGAAAACTGTGCTACGTAATGGCCGTTATCCAATAACTGAAATTAGTAAGCAAATAAAATAATTATAAACATTGTAAATTAATAAAGAGAGGCGCTTGAGATCTTACATAAGATAAAGAGGAAATCCTTGAAAGGGAGGCGGAGGCTGTGACAGGTGAGGTAGAGGAAATTGTTGAAGGTAAAGTAGAGGAGATTGAGACGGGTGTGGTAGAAGAGATCGTTTAGAGTGAGAAGAAGAAAACGGTAGTGGGTGAGAACTAGACGGAAGAGGGTAAGGATATCGTTTTGGAAATGTACGGCGATGTGTAATGTTACAAACACTCTCATACGTTACATGACAGCAAGAAGGAAAAGCTGGCATTATCTTCGCAACAACCCGATATAGAAAGCTTTCTAAATGGTTTCTCTCTTTTCATATTATTTTATGGATTAGCACTAATGCACAAAACAACAACTGGTTACTGATAAAACGTATATTATTACATCTGTAATACATGTACACATATACTTTAACGTATATACACACATACGCATACGTATTCACATGCATACATACATACATACATACATACATACATACATACATACATACATACATACATACATACGCATAATTATACATTCATATAAACGTACTTTTCGATATGTATATTTCATTCAATATATATATATATATATACCTGTAGGTATATATGTATGTATGTACGTATGTACGTACGTATGTATGTATGTCTGTATATATGTATGCATGTATGTATGTCTGTATGTGTGTATATGTGCGCATGTATACATGTATATCTATATATGGTTCGACCAAAGCCTTGCGAGTGCATTTAGTAGACGGAAACTGAAAGGAGCTCGTCGTATATATATATATATGACTGGCTTTCTTCTTCATACATACATACATATATATGTATACATATACATATATATTTGGGTGTGTATGTGTGTGTATGTATACGAGCCTTTGTGTATGTATTTGTCCCCACCACCGCTTGACAACTAGTGTTGGTTTGTTTCCTTCCCCGTAGATTAACGCTTCGGCGAAAGAAACAATGGCCTAAGTACTGGAGTCGGTTTCTTCGACTAAACGCTTCAAGG